>NW_022195642.1:0-14908 GCF_008641045.1 Pistacia vera
CAAACCCATAAAATCCATGAAAATAAATACAAAAATAAATCCTTTTGACATTGGCTGTGTGACATAAATTATAGAGCAAGGCTGCCAACACTGGTGGCTGGGTTGGTGAGTAATTTTGGTGGGCTTGTTGGAAGAGAGAGGGAGGTTGCCACCCGAGGCCCTTTGATTTGACAAATAAAATTTTTTTGGGCAAGAGGGAGTGGCGCTAAAACAAATATGACACGGTTGGTGACACTGCTGCTGGCTTGCCATGAACAAGAGGGAGCGGTGGCGTCGGTTAGGCGGTGGGTGAGAGAGATGCTCTTGCATAAAGATGATAGTGAATTGGGTTTTTAAAAGAAAAAAGATTTACAATATTTTTTTATTATAGCAAATTTTATAAAATTATAAACTCAAATAATAAGGGTATTATAATATTTTTATAATTTTATTCTTGCCAAATAACAGATTTCATTAACAGATCTTAACGATAGGTGGGAAAGCGTCATTTTGAAACTTAATGGGTGGGAAACTGTCGTTTTGCCAAATCTTGGGTGGAAAAAAGTCCTTCTCCCTTATGGATATAATATTACTCATAATTGAAACTTTAGTAACAGTGTATACGGCTTTTTCCCACCAAAGGTTTGCCTTAATGACATTTCCCAACCAAAAAGTTTTAAAATACCACTTTCTCACCCAAAGTTAATATTCATTACCATTCAAACCCGATTTCAATGATCAAAATTATCTCTACAAAGTTAAGGTTTCTTGTTCTTAGCTGATTTTTGGTTGATTCTAACATCTCCACTCTACAAAACCCTTCTTACCTTGTCTCCTAAGAACTTGTTGAACGTTGACTGAAAAAGTAAAATGTATTTTGGGTATTAATGGAATATAAACTTTAGGTGGAAAATTGATATTTTGAAATTTTTTGGGTGGGAAAAAATCGTTTACTCTTTATAATAATTAATAACAATTAAAATTAATAATTTGGTTTATATCAAATCAATACCATAATCAAGGTATAATAAAAATTTGACACATTACATTACAATAAACAAATTAAAGCACCTGCTGCTATAGTGATATATCAATGTACGCACAAATTACAGATCAGTCAAAACCAGCTCTAATATCAGACCCAGTGTTTTTTCACACATGAACATCAATTAGAATCTCTAATACAGATAAAATATGTACCAAATAATCAATTAAATTTGGTCCAAACCTGAGTATAACACTTGCAATGGAAGGAACGCTAAGGCCATGGAGTCCCGATTGACCTTATCAAAAAAAGAAACTATATACATATAAACAAATTACAATTCATTTTGGCACTTAATATTGCCTGCTTCAAATTAGAAGTAAACTTTGTTTTCAGCGATGTACATAATTTTATTGGTCCTGCACAGATTCACATGATGATTTGACACATAATTTGGCTTCCAAAAACCATTAAATTTATCCTCCAACTTCTTACTTAATNGATGTGTTTGTTTTAGAATTCACCCCTGAAGTTGAGACAATGATAAAAGTACTAAAATGATAAAAGTAAACTGACTGCAAAATTTCAGATGTGTTTGTTTTAGAATTCACCCCTGAAGTTGAGACAATGATAAAAGTACTAAAATGGAACCAATCCTTGGGTGCCTGGGTTCGATTCCCCTTGGTCTCTAATAGGGATAGTCACTGGAGGATTATCCAGCTGTTAACTTCAAGGTTTGAGAGACTAATTAAGATGTGTGCGAACTCACCCGAATACATCAGGTTACCAAAAAAAAATGGTACTAAAATGGACCAAGTCATTAGCAAACATGAACGAATAATGCTTTCCAGTTGAAATGCTGATATCAAAGTTACTTTCAATGAATTTGGTTAGGCCATTCTGAATTGACAACAGGGTCCCAAAAGGAATCTATTTGCAAAGTTACAAAATTTTGACGCCCTCTTTTTGATTTGGTATGCATCATGATCGTGCCACGTTGTCAACTTCTACTTGTACCATTGTGTGTTCTTGCTCTTTCTTAGTTTCACATGGCATTAAATTTTAATCAGTTTAAATGAACATTGCATCAATTTTTTGACAAAATCAGGCCCACATTTTGGCTTTTGGCTTTCGTTCTTTAGTACTTGTTTTAACATTGAAGCCACGATGTCGAATCAGAAAAGAGATTCACCCAAGAGACCAAAACAGTATGAACCGTAAAAAAGGTAACGCTTGTCGATATTCCGATACTAAATTTGAGTGCTTTAAATAAATCATTAACATAATTGTAATTGAAATCAATGTCGACGAATTCACGCACTTCAACTTATCCCTTTAGATCTTAGAATTATTGATTGGATAAAAGCTTCAGTAGCTATTTCTATTAGTAACCGAGAAGGGATTCGAACTCAATACCTCTTGAGTAATACATCTAAAAGTTTCTATCGAATTACTCGACCTCCCAGAGGTAGTTAATGTGTACGTCTTTATACTAATAAAAGATGAGGCTAGTGTATTTATAAATATGGTTTAAGTAATTTAATATTCAATTTAACTGGAATTTAAGGTTGTAACACCGTATCAATGCTTCATCGAGTGCTTGAAGCAAATTGCGTTTCCAGTTTCTGAAAAAATACTAACTGCAACTTAGAAAATTCGGTAAACTGATTACAAAATTTAAGACTTGTTTGTTTTTGAATTCACAGCTGAAGGAGAACCACAGTTATCTCTCCACTGAAGCTGAGACAATTTGTGATGACAGCAAATTTTTTCACTAAAACCAACAGCCATTAATATTTACGAGAGCATATTCTGATAATAAATCTATAAATGTCGTACATGAAACTGCATAAAAGGCTTTGGTGCAGTGAAATTGAGCACTACTACTTCGTCTAAAATTAAAGTAGTAAAATGGACCAAGTCATGAGCAAGTATAATCGAATATTTGGTTTGTAGTTGAAATGCTGATATCAATGTAACTTTGTGACAACAGGAATCTACTTGCAAAGTTGTATGGAATTAAATGTTCCTCAGTTTAAATGAACTTTTTATCAATCTTTTGACTAAATCGGGCCCAGTTTTTGGGTTTTAAAAAACAAAATACTCCAAGGAACATACCCATTCCTCAAAAGAGTAAAAGACTTTTTCCCACCCAAGGTTTGCCTAAATGACACTTTCCCATGCAAAGTTAATATTCTGTTATTATCCAAAACCAATTCCAACGGCAAAAATTCTCTTCGTCACCACCATTTGAACCTCCGATCTCCTCTCTACAAAACCCCTCTCACTTCGACACTTGATTTCTCACTGATTACTGGTCAATGCAAAGTTAGGGTGCCTTGTTCTTAGATGATTTTCGACTGATTCCAGTAGTGAATATTCAATCGATCACCGTCATTCAATCCACCGGCCTTCACTCAACAAAAACTCTCTTACCCTGACTCCTAGTAAATCACCAAATGCAGACTGAGAAAGTAAAGTGTATTTTGGGTATTAACGGAATATAAACATTGGGTAGAAATGTTGTATTTTGAAATTTTTTGGATGGTAAAATGTCATTATGCCAAACCTTGGGTGGGAAAAAGTCGTTTAACAAAACTTAAACTAGAATGAAAAATTGTATTCTCAATATTTGTTTTTAGTTTTGATATTGAAGCCATGATGTAGAATGAGTGATTTGGTACAATAAAGCTTAGACTATAACCATTAGATTTTATCAACCAACTAATATCTCATTGGAGGACTGAACGGTTACTAAACCAGTGTTTTTAAATGGGAGAACGAAATCTTCCAACCTAGGGTTTCGCGAAATGCATTTGCCCACAGCCAAGTTTCAAAATAACCTTCGCACCCATTGTAAATTCAAACGTAATTTAAGTAAAAAGGGTATTGTGTCAGCTACTAAAGTATATATTATTATTCTGGTAATTAATAAATCTGAAAATAATAAATAAATTAAGTATCATATGAATATTATGAATGCAAAACTTAAACTAAATCTTCCATAACAAAATAATTTTACATATTCTCCATATACAGAACATATTCCAGGTAAAAAGATTCTACATAATTGCTATAAGACACCCAAATTTGCTTTCCAAATTTCTTCAATAAAACCAAGAATTACGTCACATAAACATTCAATACAATCAAATTTTGCTTAACAAAACTGCTCTAACACAAATTAGAATTTAGTTGGGTGAGGATTTCGTCTAATAGGTGGTGGGTGAGTTGGCTGTGGAAGGTTGTAAAATGGACGAGCAATCGTCGGCGACCAGGTAGTACAAACAACGCAATCAACTAATAGTAGGAGGGAGGAGAATTGAAACAGAGAAGGCGAAAAAGAGGAAGGATTCTGCCTTCCTCAATTTTCCAACCGAAATGTGGTTCACAATACAGCTTCCAAAAACACCAGAATTTGGCTGTACAGAAATCTCACTTCTAATTCATAAAAAAACTCCTCCACTCAACTCCATGAACATAAAGTCATGAATAAACAAAACAAAAGAAAGGAAGATACAAAATCAAACCCATAAATCATGAAAATAATACCAAAAATACTCCTTTTGACATGGGCTGGTGACATAAATTCTAGAGCAAGGCGCCAAAAACACTGCTGCTGGGGTGTGAGAATGGTGGTGGAGCTTGTTGGAGGAGAGAGGGGAGGTTGCCACCCGAGGCCTGTGATTTGGACAAAGAAAATTTTTTTTGGGCAAGGGAGTGGCGCAAAAACAAATCTGACACCGTTTGTGATGTGCTATTGGCTGTGCAATGAAAGAGGGATGGTGGCGTCGTTAAGCGTGGGTGAGAGAGAGTTTTTTGCATAAAGATGATAGGGATTGGGTTTTTAAAGAAAAAAGATTTAGAATAGTTTTTAATATAGCAAATTTTTAATAAAATATAAAACCAACTAATAAGGGTATTATTGTATGTTTAATTGTATTCTGCAAAGAAACAAATTTCATTAACAGATCTTAACGAGTTGGGAAAATGTCATTTTGAACTTGATGGGTGGGAAAGTGTGTTTCGCCAAACCTTGGGTGGGAAAAAGCGTTCTGCCCTTTTAATATCTAAGCTATAGCCTTCAATTATATTCACCCAAAACCACAGTAATTGACTAACTGTCAATAATACATGTAAAATTATGCAAAATATAATCAAGTATAATTAAAAAACGATCACCATTCTATTAGAGATAAAACCTTATCAACACTTACACACCTGTGAACGCTTCTATTTACTCTTTAATTCATCTTATTAATCCGCAAATTAAAAATTTTAAAACCACTAAAGTAAACCATGTGCCACATTGGCACGCCCTGATTCACTACAAAAAGCCATGTAATAACCAGGGGGAGCAACTGCCCAGTCGTGGCGATGTGCACCCACCCCCCCCAAACCCCACCCCCCCCCCCCCCCCCCTCTCCCCCCCACAACCCCACCCACCCACACCCGATACCTCCCACTTTCGTCGGTACGATGGAGTAACCGGTCAGTTTGACTAATATTTGGCCTTGTGAAAAATGAATGCGTTGAAAAAGTGGATTTCCAAATTGACCTCCAGAACCCCACCACTGGCCGCGGAACCGATACAAACACATTAAAAGCTCACCTAACGGTACCGTTTCGGGACTTTCCTCAATTACGGGTGGTATTTGACCGATCGGTGATAAATACTGCGCGGAAAATGCGCACGATTCGCAATTGGTTGGAAACGACACCCAGCAGAAATTTCTGAAAATAAGTGGGTTACTTCCAGCTATCAATTACCCGCCCGTCCGGTACAAAGTTCGCAAGTAGGTGTTAACAATCGGGGCACGGTACGGGTTCAAAGTCAGAAAACCGTAATCCATGTGGTTGGTCGGTTCGATAAGAAGCGAACAACCAGGATTGGAGGCCATTCAAAACCATTGAGTCACAGCTTGAGCTACATGTATGATCAAAACCTCCCGGTTGGACGCATTACATAGCACACATGATCCGCCCGAATGGCAATCTACATTCCCAACCCGGTGAATCCGAGTGGCAATTATTCGCAACTACCGTGCGCAGGGGTGTCGGTGTTCTCGCATAAATAGCGCCATACTGGGACCCGCACAGATGACAATCACAGCAGTCGAGAAAGTCTCCTTCGAGAGCAAACATCGCAGAGGATCCCGCCGAGGGATAAATTCGTGGGCCACCGTCTAACGGGGATAATTTTTATTATTATTAGTTCGTCTGATCGTACAGGACGCCTGTGTTGGCGAAAGATAAAAAGGTGACTGTTGGAGAGATGAACGTAAGGGTATAAATGACCATCTGATTTCCTCACACGGTCAGCGAGAAAACGGAAAGAAAACAGCGGACTTTCTCGGCGGCTAATACTATGCAGTATTACTTCTTTCTCCAACAAGATCACCGGTACCGTCCGGTAATATTTGGTTGTAGCGTACCCCTAACCCCCCATGACTAATCACCGTCATCAGTTCAACCCAAATAACACAGCCCGTTTGCGTCACACGGGATGAACTTCCGGATCTTTTTTACTCCGTCCCAAAATCGCCACCGGTTTGTAAACAGAGTCCGTCGGGTAGAAACTGACCGGATGAGCCACCAAGTGTCGGTGAGGATCATTAAGCGGGCGAATTCGGTTGGTTTGAGATCGAGAACGGCAGAGGAGCTAGCAAATCGGCGTTAAGAATGGGGTGTCTTTGTAAAACGACAGGGCCTTTGGGTAGATTTTGCGTGATGGTCCGATGTGGTACGGTCTAAAGAAACCACCGTGTTTGAAGCGGGTTACAGATGTGGCTAGAGATATACCGCGTCAGTACAGAAGATCCACGTGCCGGGGAGTTCGACGTGTGGACTGTACTGCTACGATCAACCAAAACGAAGACGAAGAGCGAGACCATTTGGAAGACACAAAACGAAAAATCCATTAGAGAGAGTAGGGCCAAAAAAGGGGGAGGGATGGGGTGTACTAATTACTACCACTTAAAGCAGTAGAGATAAAAGTAAGGGGAGTTGAGTGTATGATAGAAAGAAGTAGTTAAGTTAAAATATTAGCGTTGGTGTCGGACACGGTCAAAATGATTTTGTATTAGGAAAGAAGAGCACGGTAGTTTATATGTGGGTCCAGGACCAAATTAAGTGCGGCTTCTAGAGCTAGCTTGAAAATCAACACGAACGTTGGAATGAAAAGATGCCCATTTGAGTCGTGTAGAATTGAAGATGGGAAACGTACGGAGAACGAGGGCCACCAGGTGAAGGTTTTATAATGTAGTTTCGTTAAGAAGAAGACAGTGGTAGTCTGCAGGAGCATTTGAGAAGTAGCAAACCCGTCCTAATTTCTTACTTTAGGGCTTGCCTTGAAGTAACGGTTAGTTTGTTAAGTATGGGACATTAATTTTTTTCACAGCAATTACCCATATCTTCTTCGGATAGACACTTTGATATTACCATTTAGTTTCAAAGATAGCATTAAATACTTAGGAATAAGAAATTTCGCACCAATGACTCCCTCCTAACCCCGAAACCCCGTTACCGTTTGCCCTATGCCATACTCCATCACCATAAATTGCCATAAACTTTTTAGCAGAATTCTCGAACCACTCTCTTATTCCCTTCCACCAATTGCCCCCTCTTACCCACCATCCTACATGGGTCTTCCTTTTTTTTTTTTTTTTTTTTATTTTATTATTACCCGATCGTTGATGCTGAATTTTTTGTTGACGCTAGCAGCACCCCACCTCACCACCCCCAAATCATACGTGAGAAATACTGAACGGACCTCACCCACAGATCCTCACGTGTAAATTGTGGTATTGGATTGAGTAAGAGATGAAGACAATATTAAGTGGTTCGGAGCTTAATAATCCGAATTTAGTTCATTGATATTGTATTAAAGGGTGAACGCCTCCAGAGGAACAACTACACCACGACCATGATTTTAGCTTAAGGAATATATAGGTACAAAAATGTATGCTATTTCAGAGGAAAATTAGCTAATCCCAAAGACGGGAGAGGAGCTTCTATTTATAGTTGGATGCAACTGAGGTAATGATACGAAATCTGTGAGAGGGCAGATTGCGTGAATCCTTCTCAGTATCCATTGCTCACATGTCCGAGTGATTTCCTGGACTTGTGCAAGGATTGGGACAAGCAAATGTTTCCAGCCTTTAGCCAAATTGATTCTACATGCACTAAACACGAGCATTACCACTCACGTCAAAATTGCGACGGGGCTCGTCTAAATGGTTGTAGGAACCTGTCTAACTGACACCCCCATACTGCAAGGCTCGACGTCAGCTACCTACTTTTCAGGCATAAACATTATGTTGTGTGGTTATGTCCTTGCTTCTTGGCCTATTATTTTGCATATATTAGCCAGCTCAAATTTGTCGGACCAATGATCAAGAAGACATAAACTTTCAAACTCATAGTAGCTGTCCTAGTGCTTTGATTCCCTTTATTTAACTCTAACCCGTTTATAAAGTATTTTGCCAACGCATGCAACTACATTATCATTGAAAAGTTCATATACATATATATATATATATATGAATTTTCACTTAAATTATTGATATTATTTTCTTAAAACAAACAAGGATACCCACATGCCGAAGATCGCCTTATCTCTTCAACCAAATGTACAAATGGCTGAGTCTGGGTTGGGGCCATGGCAATAGTAGGCGGTCTCTTATTTCCATCACTAATTTAAGAGTTAGCGACTTTTTCTCACCTAAATAATTGTTTAATGACATTTTTCACCCATAAATTTTTAAAATACTATTTTATTATCCAAATTTATATTCCGTTTTTTATTCTGGCATTGTTACGACCTCACACTACCACCATTCTTTTCTCCGATCATCACTCACCAAAACCCCTCAAACCTTACTCCTGTCGACCCCAATAATCGCCGACAATCGAGCAATTAGGGTTTACATAGATTAATCTCAACCACCAAAGTCCAACATTCTACCACCAAATGAGTCATAAGTCTCTCCTCTTTAAAAACCCCAATAGTCTGGATCAAGTGTACTCTTTGTTCACCGACGGAATATAAATTTGAGTAGTAAAATGGTATTTTAAAAGTTTGTAAGCGAGAAATGTCATTAAACCATTATTTGGGTGGGAAAAAGTCGTTAACTCCTAATTTAACCTTAAAAAAGTTGGACAAATGACAATCGATAAATTGCTTTAAATGATTGTATGATGATAAGAAAATCTATATTTTGAATTTGAACACTTAAGTGAGACTCTTTTCATATATAAAAACATCATTTTGGTGAACCTTTAAGCATACTTTTTGGATAATAATATAATACAATATTGAAAAGTTCAGCAAATATCGAATACGTAGTGGGAAAGCCACATTTAGAGTCAAAGAGCTTAACAAACGATGCTTTAAATGAGAAGAGTAGTGTGCTTTAGCTGGAATCATATACTTTGTGTTGAGGGAACATGGTTTTGTTGGTACAACTAGTAAATAATGTCCTAAAGCTAATAAAATAAAAAGAAAAGTAATATAGGCCTAACTGACTCCACTCACTGCCCGAACCGGCACTAGTTAACAGCCATAATACACAAGAGTGGGGCTATTAACAACCTAATAATGGATTAAAGAAATTTCATTTATTAAGATGTGTCATTTCAAAGTTTCAAAATCAAATTTTTTTTTTCTTATGCCACTTCGTAAATCTTATAAATATCTTTTATCCTAATTTATTTATATTAAAAGAGTTAACTTTTGTACATAATTAAATTGAAAAATCAACCATAAGCTGTGGTCTAACTGGTAATTGGACTCCCAATGGGTAAAATTTACCTACAATGTCAGAGATTCAAATCTTACTAGAAGAAGCTTGTAACAAGGGACATTTACCTGAACATGATCGAGAATTAGTCTCATGCCTCAAATTATAAAATTTTATAATTAAAAACTTGTAATTTTGTATTGCTTGCAAATAATTTTAGCAATTTAACATAAATTTATTAAAAAATAAGAAATTTTTTAATCCTTTAGTGGAGTATCTATCAATAGACTCACTCAATGCCAATGAAGTAACATCGGGCCTGCAGGAGAAGCTGTGGCCTTATTCTATGACCCAAATTGAAGATTTTGCAGCGAAGTTCGTGTACATACACAAGCCATAACCTCCACAAAAGCTTAGGGTTGTTTGAACATGAAAGTTCAAAGTACACTGACTTTTGTCAGCCTATCTTCAAGACTTTAACAATCACTTCATTGGAGTATTGTATTTATTCTAAAGAGGTTCTGATCTTAGCTTAGCTAGAGGCAGAAAAACTTCAGCACCACTAAGAGCTGCCACCCGGTCTGCCAAAAGCCAATTCGAAGAAACAGCCTTAGTTTGTCTTTTTAGTTTCTTGGCTACAAACACAACACCATTAATATTCCTCATCAAAGTTGGCCCCTCGGTTGCAAGGCAGGGCAAACCCATCAACAAAAATGCCACCGTTAGAAATTGATTCTCTTCAGGTGCCTCCTTCGTTACTGACACTGGCCACTCTTCCCCTGCAAATTCCAGGAGCCCCATTGAATTAGACCCTACTGCCTGCCACACAATTCAGTGGCTAGCTTTTGGCCATGTCTATTGCAACTTAAGACTGAAGGAATTGAGTTTATTACATATATGGCGAGATGAAGTTTAGTTTTCTTTTAGTCATACAATCATCAATGAACTAAAAATTAAAAGAGGAAACAGATACAGCAAAAGGGTTTTTGAATTGTTACTGACATTATATTTTTCTCTTCCGCAATGAGATTTTGGGCTGCTAGCCCAACTGGAGTTCGGGTAAACAGCCTTTTTATAAGAGGGTTTGGACTATGATAATAGATAATTAAAGAGACCATTAAGCCCGATAAATTAAGAGCTAAAACAGGTTTTATCAAATGTTTAATACAGGACAAGTTGGATTATGTAAAACGTAATATGATACTCAATAAAAAAATACTATATTTACAATCCAATCTCACAATCTTCTCTTACAATTCTAACGTGACAGTAAAGTTGATATTATCACGTTAACTGACGACTTTGACTAAACATAAACGGTCGTTATTTATAAACGAACGATCGTTCTTTAGGGACGAACGAACATTCATTCATAAGAAATAGTTATTTTTTTTCATAAAAAATGGTTATTCCTTCATAAAGAATATTCATTCTTTATAAATGAACAGTCATTAATCCCTAAAAAAACAATCGTTTGTGTTTAGTCAAAGTCATTTAATGTATTGGGTGTGGTGGGAATTGACGTGATAGTTATCAACTCAACTGCCACGTTGACATTGTAAGACCATATTCAACCACAAACACCAAATTAGTGAAACTTTCACACCAAATTGGCGTGGCTTTTGATGTATTTCACTATTGCATCTTCAACCCATTGTACCAAATATTATATCTCTTTCTTTTTCTTTCTATTAATAATCAATAATTAATCTATTTTACTAACTATTTATATATATATTAATTAAATATTAGGAATGATATTTTTAATAAATAATAATAACTTTTAAAATTATACTAATGTAATAAAATCAAACATTTATTTAATCAAATAAACATTACATTTAATATAAAAAAAATTATACCTAATATAAAATGCCACCCAAAAAAAAAAAAAAAATACAATAACAACACAAAAGTAAAATTTTATATTGATAGTAATTTAATTTCTCGAATTAGTATATTCTTCGTACAAATAATCAATTAATATATTTTGAAAGAGCATGGTGAGCCTCCATACCCTTGATTTATCTATGGTGAGCTCTAGTTTTTTCAAATATTTTGATGATCTTAAAGGATCCGGAATTAATCTACTGGAACACTAAATTGTTACTTTAGTTTATGTTGTATTTTTTTTTTTTTAATTTTAGTGTTTTAAATTAGTGTTAATTTTTATTTTGAGTTATTGTAGTTTAATATTTGCATTAAATAAAGTTTTGTTTTTAATTTTTTATTATTTTTTGAATTATATAATTATTATGAATTTATTATTATAAATATTAATATAAATAATAATCAAATTAACATAAATACAAATTAAAAAAATAAATAACAAAAATAAAGAAATAAAATTTATTTTATAATAGATGAATAATAGTGTTACACCAAATTTGGTGTAATACTATTCACTTACATCAATTTAGTGTAGTTTTTAGTGTTGGATTGGAATAAATTTTCTACACTATTACACCAAAATGGTGTTGGGTTGGAGATGTCCGAAGAGATGGTTGTTATATTGGATTAAAGGCGTAATATTAATCGATACATAATACAGTTTGGTTTTCATCAACTAATTATGTTCTGAAAATTAATTATTAAGTGTCCGACATGATTTAGCTAGGAATCTTATCAAGAATACAACCAAAATTAAGTCATACCTCCACAGTTGACATGTTGGATCATGCTGCATTATAGAATCAACACGCTCCACTTAATGTTTCAAAGTGGGTTAAGTGTGAAATGTGTTAAGTGTTAACGCAAGTAGATTGAAAATATTGCCTCCTTTTCAGGTCTTACGGCGCTTTCAAATTCAATTAAAGATTCACTAATAGGTTATGCAGTAAATGACACACAACATGGAATTTTGTCTGGGCTATTTGGTGCGAACGTATCTTCTCGTATAGGTAGTTGGGGATCAATCACACTTTAAATCTTATGGCTTGATTATCAAAAAAGCTTTTCATTATTGCCCATCTATTTGCGTCTGTATCTTCTTGATTTGATGGCAACAATGGAAGAAATCTTAAATACAATGACATCTCCTTCTTCTCTACGCGATTCTGGACCCAATAACTAGACAAACTCTTCATTATTGATTGCAATTGACACTGTTCTTGTTATTGTAATTTAAAACCCTTTTCTCCTTTTCTCTTTCTTGACATAATTTCCAAACTCGAAATTACTTGTGACCTTATTTCAAAACTGAAACTACTGATATTGCGTTAAAGGCTTAAAGCCATAGGATGTACAAGACAAGTTCTGTGCCAAAAAACATGACAAGCTTTCTACCTTCGGAGTTCTGACACGAGAGCTTTAATATATAGTATATTATATAGTTTGTCAAATTCCTCGTTCAATTATAGATGTGATAGGGTTGGTCCAATATCTTTAACAACCAAATATATTTTATATTAGCGACATGATAAGAGGGAAGCAAAGTCTCATCAGAATATTTATTTTCTTTCAAGGAGTTAAAACGTGCTCTTGGGAACAGCAAATTAAAATTATTTGTTCTCATGTAACCTTTATGTAAAAATAAAGATAAATAGAAGAATTTTAATGTTGTAAATAGCTCTAACAAAGAAAATATTAGGATTATTGTTTGTAATTGTTCTCGTGATAGTATTACTTTTGAGTAATGCTATACTTACTTACAATTTTATCCATATTATGTTTTAGATTTATATAATATAGTAAGATAACTAGTAAGATCGTGAATAAATATAGTATTATTGATTACTTTTTATAAACACGAGTTGGGGTTAGGATCATACTTGAAAAAAGTTAACGGTTTGATTTTGAGTAAGTGCGATCCAATCTAGTGCTCAAATTAAAGTTCAACTGCTGTTACTAATTTCTAAACCAAAGACATTCCAAATTCTAATCACTTTACATAAATTCCTGTATTGAATTTTCAAATGGTTAGATTAGAATAACAGTAAAATAAGTTCCCAAGAAAGGCAACAGGCAGAAGGTGCAGAACATTCCCTCTTGGTCTTGGACGAGAAACTACGTCGTTTGAATGCTAGAAAGGAAAACATAGAAAACGTAAAGTGCTGGGCCTGGGAAGAATTAAAGTAGGGGTTGTAAGATGTACCGTAATAGCTGAAAGGTACTCGAGTAGTGGTTTAATTAGACAGTGCGGGGCCGCGAAAGTGGATGGCAACAGAGTATCAGGTTTGAATACGACATTCGAGGAGAGCATCGGACGGTGTTAACGTGACGATAAACTTCTGCAAAATTTATCACATCCATCATTAATTGAGTAAATCTTCTCTGTCTTACACTACAGTGACGCTATATTAAAACACTGTAAGGGATCTCCTTCACGCAACTGACGCCATTACACTCCCTTTTATCCCTTTACGTCCCATTCCCGTCAGTGATAATACCCCTGATTAGCTCCTGTCCAGCTCTCCAGGCCCAGTTTCCTTTCTTGATATCTCCAGGCTAGCTAAGTTAAGCTACCCGTCGACTTAAACCCCACGTAACAGCTTCTAAATCTCCTTCTTGATTCTTGATCACAAGATTGTGAAAGTGAAAGGCCTCTCCTATCTTGAGTTTTACCAATGACGTACGTCAGGGTCACTGTTGTTTATTTGTACTTGTATTTACTGTGCACATGTATGATAGAAGTACAGTGAGAGCTTTATCATTGTATGCATATTATCAACGCGTGTAAAGCACGAAAAGAACAGACACGAAAATCAAGCGAGTGGGGTGGCGCTGCGTTTATTGAAAGCTTGTGTACGGAGTTTCTGAAACGGAGTTTTAGCTATCGACGGCAAACTCGGGGGGGCTTTCTTTTGTTTTCTCAAGCAAAAGATTTGATGACGAATTAAGACAAAAATAAAAAGAAAAAGAAAATAAAAGACAACGTTAGCATGACGACATCACTCGAACAGATCAACTCTGAACAGTAGCTTGGATCTCTTGTCAAACCTGATATTAGTTGCCAGACGAGCCACGTGGACCCACTCACTTCAACTTCTTTTTGATTGAATGAAAATTAGTCTTAATCTATTTATTAATTTTTTTTTCTAGTGTCCAATAATTGTTACAACTATTGGGTAAGTGTGATCGACCCACGTGCGCAAGTGAGTCTTAATAAAAGTTATTTCAGGTAACAGCGAACTTTTGAGTGAGTGACTCAAAGCAAACTTGAAATGTGTGGACTTGACATCATCACGTGCCACAACAGGGTGAA
>NW_022195643.1:0-1068 GCF_008641045.1 Pistacia vera
GAAAGAACAGAGAGAAGTAGAAAGGAAGGACAAAGAAAGTTAGAATAAAAGAATAGTGAGAACTAGAAACAATGAAAGAAAAGAGAAAGAACAAGAGAGAATGAAAAAGAAAAAGAATAGAGTAAGGAAAGAGCTCAAGAGTAAGTCGCGGGGATAGAGTAGAAGATTTACTTACTGAGCAATTAATGCTCACCTTGTTGTTTCTCCATGTTTTGTAGGAAGTAGGTGAGAAGCGGTCGGATGGACGTCGAGAAGCAGAGAGAAATGGCATTACTGTCCACCGTTAGCTTTTGTATATGCTATTTTGTTTTGTAAGAATTATATATTTATAAGTAAAGAAAATTTTTGGGCCCATTTACTTTTCATTTTATTCTTATGTATTTTATTATTGTATAATTTCCAAAGTATACTAGTTAAGAAAGAAGGTATTACAGTTCGTTTGAATGGTTGACAGGTTCATCTCTCTGTGTGCAGCCTCCAAGTCCCGCTTCAGTTGCACATTCACTTCTCTCAACTTGACAAGCCCCTTAGTGGCCCCTAGTTGAGTCATCTGTTGGGCTAGGTGCATGGTGAGCAGAGATTGCATGGCAAAAGTAATAAGGGGTTTTCATTAAAAAAGCAAGAGAAATATAAGTCCTCGATGAGGACGAACCCTCTTACCTGAATTTACAGTTGAAATGTCATGGTCATCAAGTCTGCGGGGTTGGAGGCCACGAATTGCTCGAAAGCCTCTATGAGTTGGCACTCTAACAGGGTGAACATTACCGGCTACAAGTGCTCTGGGAATTATGCCACGGACTCCAACACTGGTGTGCCCGTCCCCGCGACAGGTGGCATCTCGCCTGCTGGTTCCTTGCCTGCTCTCCTCCCAAAAGTAGTGACCTCCCCTGGCCCCCTGTGCGGACCCTCAATGGTAGGTGTAGTGCTGCTTGCGCCCTTGGGAGGTCCTCCCAAGTGGAAGGCCTAGTAAGGTTACGACCTTCCAAGCTGAATGCCCAAGCCCTCCAACTCGGACTCTGATTCCTCGGCCCAAAGCTGCTTCCTCTTCTTCATTTTCTGGGCTACTAT
>NW_022195644.1:0-3911 GCF_008641045.1 Pistacia vera
AGAGCCATATCGAAAGATCCATTTATCTTTCACATCAAATCTGTATGAAAGATCTTTGCTTCCTGTTAGTTGAACAGTTAGACATATGTCTTCTGCGGCTGGTTGATAAGCTACATTAACAAAACACATGATTTAAAAAGGGTATAAAACTGAGTTTAAGAGTTTGAATCATTTCAAATACCAACAGGAGTAGGCATGAGATGATTTATCCAACTCTTCATTTTAGGGTTCTTGAGAATAAGTTAAAAGACACACAAATTGACTTATACACCTTTCAATCACGCAAAAAAATAAAAATAAAAAACAAACAAACACCCCCCAATATATTCCAATCGCCAAACAGAGCTGATCCTCATCTCACAATTTCATCCTGGTAACCGACAACTATTTCTTTACCAAAAGTTAAATATACCACCCCACTTTGCACTCCCACTTTATTTCTCCCTTAATCATGGCGTGGCTCCCAAATAAAGTTAATCAGTCGCTTGACATGATATCTTGACCCAAAACTGATACTCTTTCAATGCAACTGGAGTTTAATTTCTGAAATCTACAATCCCTTTGTGTAAATTGTAATCATCTGGGCTGGGTAGCATGGAAATTTCAATGTCTCAATGGTAAACTTAGGGCCGGCTCAAGGGTAGGTGCCAAGGGCCCCCAAAAAATAGGGCAAAAAAGGACCAAATTTTTTATAATTTTTTTTTTAATATATTACAAAAATAAAAATAATGTATAATTTATTATCTAGACCTATCCAAGGGGCTCTAAAAAAAAAAAAAAAAAAAATTAAATTTATTATAAATTTTTTACATATATTTTCACCCAAAGTTTGACGAAATAGCAAGTTTATATCTCTAGTTTCATATATTCTAATTTACACCCCTAAATTAACACATTGAATTTCTTTTAACAATAAAAGGTTAAAATGGTCATTTATATGTCTCAAATTATACACCCCCAAGTCAATCCCAAAATTCGACATTCACATAAATCATCTCCACCCCTCTTCTGCAGCCAGCCGTTTGGAGCTGATTCCGGTCGATTTTCTCACCAAAATCGATTGGAATCATTACTTTATCATTTTCCAAGTGTTTTTTCAGTTTTGATAGCCTTCGATTTAGCCAATTTTTTACGAATCTCGCAACTTAGCTCCACTGTGTGCAACAACCATTTTCGACCTTTTTGGCATGTACCTATCATCGTTGGCCTTCCCTAACAACACCATCTTCCTTCCCTCAGCCTTCTCACCAAAACCCCTATTATACCTCATATGTTTACTCCACCAATCGTCGGCCGCCGATACCTTTTGGGATGCCACTTCTCAAGTCTTTTCCAGTCAATCCTGACATTAGAAATCACCCATTTCACCACTTATCACTTCTCCAATATCTGCTCTCTAAAACCTCCCACCAACCTGACCCCGTTAGCCTGTCGGTCGTCGTCCACCTCTCTCAATGATTTTGTATTTCAAAAGACAAAAAAAAAAAAATTTAAAATAATTTTTTTAATATATGTTTATATTATTAGAATACCCCCAAAATAACTTTTGCCTAGAGTCATAAATGTTCTTGAGACGATCATGCGTAAACTAATGAGTATAACGTGCAAATAACCGTTTGGGTATTAATTTTCTTGGATTCATGATATAAGATTATTTATGGATAAATAAGCAATGTTCAGTTTTCTAAGTATTCATGATTGAGTGTCTCCCTTGTCTAACACTTAACCAACTAACACTACCACCAAACATATATCTCGTTGGTCTTTAGATTCTGTGACTGTCCTTCCCCTTAAAGAAACAGAAAAGCTATTTGGCAATCATAGTAAAGCTAAAGTTGGGTGCTTTAATTTAGTAGTCTTCACCCTTATTAAACGCCATCTTCACCTCCCCTCTTTTCCTATTCAAATTTCAAACTCTTTCCCAGCTTCCTCTAACTATCTTGTACATTCAAGATTTGCTTCAAAGTAAAAAGTGACAAAGCTCGAGACTAGTCTAGCGTTAATGGAAGAGAAGAAAAGGGGTTGATCATCAAGAACAGAGAACAGTTTTAATTATCGAAAAAAATGAGCACGGCTAGATTCATCAAGTGTGTCACTGTCGGCGATGGAGCTGTTGGCAAGACTTGCATGCTAATCTCCTACACTAGCAATACCTTCCCAACGGTATGAACGTAATATCACATATTTAATTGGCGTCCTCTACTTATCTGCATAAACTTGCCGCTTAATTTGAGTTTGTTTTCTTCATTTTCTCTTCTGATAGGACTACGTGCCCACGGTGTTCGACAACTTTAGTGCTAATGTGGTGGTGGATGGCAGCACAGTTAACCTTGGACTATGGGATACTGCTGGTGAGGATTGAGCTACCTTGCTTCAGTATTATGCCTTTAAATTAGATGGCTAAAAATTTCTGCTGAAGAAGTATCATATAAAAGTATAAACAGTTCAATTACTTACAGAATAGATTGGTGTACACAGGGCAGGAGGATTACAACAGGCTTAGGCCTTTGAGTTACAGGGGTGCAGATGTGTTCTTGTTGGCCTTTTCTCTCGTCAGCAAAGCTAGCTATGAAAATATTTCAAAAAAGGTTACAACTCTTTTATTTATTTATTTTTTGCTTTTGATTTCTATTTTCAAATTGTTGCAATCTGACAGATAACAATTTCTTGGCACACAGTGGATCCCTGAGCTGAGGCATTATGCTCCGACTGTGCCTATCATTCTTGTAGGAACAAAAATGGGTAAACATCAGTTCTACTTGTGTGAAGGAAACAAATTATGAGTATCTCAGACAGTAAGTTTTCATCACTCTGAGGTTCTAATATTAGAGCTGTTGATTTAATTTGATACAGATTTACGAGATGACAAGCAGTACTTGATTGATCATCCTGGCACTACTCCAATCTCAACAGCACAGGTATATTTCTTAGAGATAAAATATATTTGCAAACTAAGGCATACTATTTCTAACAGAGTTAAAATTAGCATTCGACAATGTCATGATGGACAATTTTCTTATTTTCAATTCGGATCAGGGGGAAGAACTGAAGAAGATGATCGGTGCTGCGGCTTACTTAGAGTGCAGCTCCAAGACTCAGCAGGTAATTTGGTTATTTTTCTGAAGTTTGTAATAAAAATAAATTTTTTATGCAGAATTTTACTAACTAAATATTTCTATAGGAACATTTCAAGCTAAATAATATGCCTCTTGTTTCAAACTTTCAGCCCACGTTAAACTACCAACTTTTTAATTTCTTTCTTCCAGTTTCAGATGAATGTCTGATGGAAGAAGTTGGGTTTTATTCAGTAGCGGAATGCTTTAGGCGCTTATGCTTCTAAAAGCACAATGATACAAAACCGAAAGAAAATTTTACCATCTCAGAACAGTTTTGATAGTGATAAAGTTATTTTAAACGACATGATCCCATTTAATTGCGGAAAAAGTAGACAAAGTTAAGCTTCAGCATAAATGATTGTTCAATCTTCTTTTGTCATTATCTGCAACAATTGAGCCTTAAAATTAGTTAGAAGTCAATTTCCCTTTAACTGAGTCATAGTAAACTAATTAATAAGAACATTAGTCAAGTTCAACAGTTTTGATGTTATGTGTTTGCTGTGATGATACAGAATGTGAAGACTGTGTTTGATGCCGCAATCAAGGTGGTTTTGCAACCTCCGAAACCCAAGAAGAAGCGGAGAAAGACAAGGCCATGCGTGTTTCTGTAAAACCAAATTTCATCTTTTTAAGTTCCTCCATATATGTAACATCCACCATTTCTCTTAGCATTTTTTATTTCTGTGTCTATATTGCCTGATGGATAATTGAGGCAATTTTGTCAAACTTTGCGAATACGTGAGCTCTCTCTATAGAGCTCTGTAAGGTAATCTCTGAGTAGCATTGCAAGAGTAT
>NW_022195645.1:0-2378 GCF_008641045.1 Pistacia vera
GGTATTACGATGTAGGATTTATAAATTAATAAAATGCCCCTTATGTTTGTTTTTTTACAAAATACCCCATATAATAAAACATTAAAAGTTAACAAAAACACCCCCAATCCACCATCAAACACCCCTAGTCGGCCACCACCACCGGAGGTGGTCGGAGTCACCTTATCGGTGCATGACCAGCTGGATCTTGCCAGTCATGTGCCGATATGGCCCTTTCCAGCCAGATCCACTGGCAAAGACCAGATCTAGCCGTATTTGCTCTCAACGACGGCCAACAAATGGTGGTCGTTGATGGTCAACGATGACCGTTTGTTGGCCGTCGTGACCGACCGTTACGGCCAAAGATCTGGCCGTCAACGGCCAGATCTTTGGCCGTACATCTGGCCTTTTTCGGCCAGATCCACCGTGGATCTGGCCGGAAAAGGCTAGATCGGCGCACTACCGGCCAGATTCAGTCGGTAGTGTGCCATCCTATTAGATTCTGGCCATTTTTCGGCGATGGTGACCGGAATCTGGTAAATGTGGATTGTTGGGGTGTTTTTATAATTTTAAAAAAAATATTTAGGGGTATTTAATTGAATTAACAAATTTAGAGGGTTTAAAAAAAATTGAATAATATTGAAATTAGTATTCCCAAAAATGAGAGTTTTTGGGTATTTTACTGTATAACTTTTTTGAGAATACTAAGAGTAGTATTCCCAATCTTGAACCAAACGAAGCCAAATTTTCTTTACACTATTTATGCTATTATTTTTTAAGAGAGAATGACAATTTCCCACCCAAAGGTTTGCCATAACTACATTCTCCTACCCATGAACTTTGACAAAAATATTTTTCCACCCATCATCAGTCTCCGTCAATGGAATATGCTACTTAATAGGGGTAAAGCTACAAAAAGGCTATAATACCCTTTACTATTTACTTTATAATTTTTAACAAGGTTGAATGACATTTTTCCACCCCAGCTTTATTAAATGTATTTTCACCCCTAGTTTGGTTTATATTAATTTTAGGATATGTTTGGTTGGGAGTAATAAGAGATTACTGATGTAATATCATCTTATATTACTTAATTATCACGTTTGATTGTTAAGTAATATAAGATTCCGGTAATCTTCTAAAACCAATAATAGTTATTGTTGGTAATATACGAGGTAATCTAATTACCTCAATTTTCTTAGATATTTTAAGATTTCTTGGTAATCTTATTTTTATTACAATTTTACCCCATATTAATTAAATTTTAGGACAATAATGCCCTGTTTTAAAAACAATTTACAAAAATACTAATAAACTATTTTATCCTTATATATAAAGTTTTTAGGACGTAAATATCCCTAAAATTTAAAAAAATTACCCAAGGGTGGTGGTCAGATCTGGCCACCACTGCCAACCATCGACCACCACTGTCGACGGCGACAGAATACAGCTAAGCGGTCAGAAACAACCATATATATGGCAGTTTCACGACCAGATCTCCACTGTTGCCGTTGCCAACGGTGATGGTAGACCGCCGCCAATGGCTTGGGGTGGGTGGGGATGTTTTTGTTTAGTTTTAAATTTTTTTTGTTGCTGAAGTGTTTTAGTTAAATCTGAAATGTTGAGGTTTAAAAGAAATTATTCACAAAATAATATATTTAAAAAGGAAGGCAATTTAATAATTTATATAACATAACCACTAATTTATTCCCTCAACCAAATATATTGATATAACATACCCACTAATTTATTCCAACCGACCAAATACACTTCTTTAAACATTCCCAATAATCTTCAAGGTAATCCATCTTTCTATTTATATAACATTCTCAGTAATACAACATTCTTTGAACCAAATGCACCATTTGGGTGCATTTGATTAGTGTTTGTATGAGATTACTGAGGTAATGTTATCTTATATTACTTGATTATCACGTTTGGTTGTCAAGTAATATAAAATTTCGATAATCTTTTAATACCAAGAGTAGTTACTGTTGGTAATGTTGAAGGTAATCTGATTAATTCCATTTTTTTAGATATTTTAAGATTACTTGATTATCTTATTTTTATTACAATTTTACCCTTATTAATAAAATTTTAGGACAATAATGCTCTTGTTTTAAAAAAAATTTACAAAAATATTAATTGACTATTTTATCCTTATATACAAAGTTTTTTATGACGTAAATACCCCTAAAATTATACAATATTACCCAAGGGTGGTGGTTGGATTTGGCCACCACCGGTGACAACATAATGGATTACGATCAGCCATATCTGGCTGGCCATGCGCCGAGAAGGCTGTTTTCGGCCATGGATCACAAATCCATGACAGGAAACAACCAGATCTGGTCGTGAAACGGTTGTAGTTTCACGGCCAAATATCTAGCCTTTCACGA
>NW_022195646.1:0-1639 GCF_008641045.1 Pistacia vera
TACAGAGAAAACGACAGCGTGTTTGTCACTGTTAACTATCCATCGTTTCCAACTTAGAATCAGTGACAGCCACCCCCTTTACTTTTGATTGGAAATGGAATGTCGTGATTTTTGGGGATTTTAGTAAAAATTAGGCTGATAATCAATTAAATAAAAGTTAATCACCCATTCGCATTAATTATGAACATGTCTTATAGGATTTTAAAAATGAAAGTCGAGGATTTGTAGTCGTCCCGGAATTTATTACTTCTGCAATATCAATTCATCCAATTGATTGATGTTGCAACTAAAATATGAAGAACGTTCCTTAGCCGGCGTGGCATTATTTTTTAGGTGAGGAGCCGCCCCCAACAAAATACATTTGGTTATTAAATACCTACAAACCCTAATAACTAAATAAGTCACAACATGATAGGTCCCAAAGGATTGGTCTAGCAATCAAAGAGATTTACTCTCTTTTTTGAAGATATTGGGGTCACCTATTACGATAACATTGTAACGGCCCGATTATCAAAAAAAAAAAAAAACCCTCACGATGTGATAAGCAATCCCAATTTTTGAACTCAATAATTGAATGAATGGAGCAAGTCTAATTGACTACCAACTTTAACCATATGGGGTTTAAATTTCCTTTCCTTTTTCTCTTTATAAAACAAAAATAATAATATTTTGTTTACAACCGAGTTATAGATAAAAATTATGCAAAATTTATGTAAAATGATTACTCTATTATTTATTTTTGATTTATTTGTATAACTAATTTGTACAACTTAATTATAAATATAACATAGCTCAAAACAAAATGCCATTGATTCAAATTGAGTATAACAAATTGCACAACAAGGTACATGATTACTAAATAAATAAATAACTGTGGATTTTTAATTTACTTCACTATGAACTTGCGTAATATCATAGCATTATGTAATATATTTGGGAACACATAAAGTGACACAACTTCATTAGTCATTATTATTGTCTTTCTAGCGTTAATCACTATTATATTAATATAAATCCCGTTTTGGCGTATTCAATGATATGTGTACAATTCCATTGTACAACAATGTCCGATGTTATGATTTGGTTAAGGGTACATTATTACACTGTAATAAATAAAAGAAATATTATTTGTAGTATTTATTTAATTGAAATATAATTTAGAGAGGGTTGAATCTGAGTGGATAAAAATTGAAGGATAAGGTGATGCATGATAACAATGTTGTTGCTGGAGCCAATTGGTGATGCAAATGCTTTAATTTATTCCAATCATAATGTAAAGTTGTTCTTAGTGATATTTTATCTATCAATTAGATGACCAAATTATCAAGATCGTCACTATCTTTTTCACCCACTATATATATATATAACATGCCTTAAAGTCATACTTCATAATCATCAGCCATGCCCACTGATTTAAGTTCACATTTTCTTTTTGGAATTTTTTATATGTTAATTATTGAGTAAAAAAAAAAAAAAAAAGAGAAAAGAGCACCCACTTCTAATTAATGAGTGATTGGTATATTTTATTCAACGACAATAAATAGTGTTTGAAATTCAACAATTTGTTGCTTTAAGAGTTAGCTTTGTCATGGGGGATTTGTCAAAAAGCATGGATGATATTTGTTCAAAGAAATTCAAG
>NW_022195647.1:0-952 GCF_008641045.1 Pistacia vera
AACCTGGCTCTGATACCATATCACTTTTGAGTAATGTAAAAGATAATCTGAGTTTAGATAAGAATAGAGAAGAGATTAGAGTAGGTTTAAGAGATTAAGAGACTAATGGAGAATCATTGTGAAAAGTATAGAGAGATTGATTTGTTTAGAACTGTCTAATCTTTATTAATGATGAGAGACTACAATATATAGTGAGGCTACAAGAGACATAAGGGTTTTCGAAATCACACTATTGCAATGGATAGGATTCTACTTTAATTCAAACTGTCCAATTAGCTTATCCTTGGATGTAAAGCACCTTTAGCTTTATCCAGCAAGTGACAGCCTGTCTCTAAGCTCTTCCTTATCCATCTTAACGTAAACCAGTGTGGTAGAAGATCAGTGTTACTTCTCCTAAGTTACCGTGGCATGGTAACTTCCCTTTGGTGAGTTTGGTCGACCCTAATGGTACGGTCAGTACGGCCAGTACGGCCTGTACGGCCTGTACGGCTTAGGTCGACCCAAACTCATTCCTCTCCAACTCCTTACTCTTTCCCAACCTCATCTATTACTCTCAACACTTCTCATCATCCAATGCCTTCATATTAACACTCCCCCTCAAGCTTAGCTTTGTGAAAGCCTAAGCTTGGATGGCTATGAGATCTTCCTCATTAAAAACCTCACCAAGGAAAACCCATTGGGACAAAACCTTGATGAGGGAAAAAGAGTAAAGACCTCACAGCCAAGAGGATCAGCTCCTTCTCTTCCCAAGATCAATGAGGCCCAACCTGATGTGAATGGACTCCATTGTCTTCTGTCTCGCAGCCTTAGTGAACACATCAGCCAACTGATCTTCACTTCTTGTGTAGCATGGCAGGATGACTCCTAAGATGATCATCTGCCTCACCTTGTGACAATCCACTTCAATGTGCTTGGTTCTCTCATGGAACACCGAGTTGGAGGCAATGTGGAT
>NW_022195648.1:0-22251 GCF_008641045.1 Pistacia vera
TTTTGGAAGAAGATTTGAGCGGCTCACAAATTAATACATACACATTTTATGGATCATTAAGATAATATTACACTTATAATTCAATCTTATAAATATTTTCTTATAACTCTAATATGACAGTTAACAATGAGTCTCACCTGTCCAATAATGAGTCTCGTCTGTCTATTTGTAAGTTGTCACGTCAGTTAGAGAAAATTTATAAGATTGTATTGTGAGCCAAACTTTATTGTTATATTAATTGATAAAAAAAAAGATGATATTTTGAAATATCATTATTGGCAGGGGTGTTCAAAAGAACCGGCTGAAACCGAAACCGACGGGTACCCTGAGTTTGGTTCTGGTTCCTATCCATAACCAATCGTCAATGGGTAGGTTCCGGTTCCAAATTTTTGGAACCGTTACTGTGCGGTTCCAAATTTTTGGAACCGTTACTGTGCGGTTCCGATTCCGATTGCGGTTGCGGTTGAGGTTCCTATAGTTAGGAACCAGAACCAGAGCCAGGAACCAGGAACTGAGACTAATATAAAATAAAATTAAAGATTAGGGGGGTTAATGAAAATTTTTGTAAAAAAAGTAATGTGAATATATTTATATTTATATTTCATAATATTTAAAGTAAGTTGGTTTAACTTTTGAGAATCTACCTTTACAAAGTAATGGAGTTTGTAATTTTGAATTTATAATTTGTAATTTTATTTTTGTTAACAAGTACCAAGTAGGAGGTATTTACAAGTTTTTAAGGGTTTTTTTGGCCATTTTAAAAACTTTTGGGGGGTCATGAATTTTACAGGGTACCCAGAACCGGAACCGGAACCGGAACCGTTGTTAGAGGTTCTGGTTTTGAGTATCTAGGAATTAGAGCTGTCGGTTTCGATTCTGGTTCCAAATTTTAAGGAACCGTCGGTTCCGGTTCTGGTTCCAGTTCCCTCAAAAAGTGTAGAGTACCCAGAATCAAACACCCCTAATTATTGGTTTATGGTATAATTGATGTGGTAAGTTTTTTTTCTTCTAAACAATAACACCTCCTTGGCCAATTAAAAGTCAAATATGAGAAAGATGAAAGTGGAAAGTGGAAAGCACGAGAGAGACGCGATAACTGTGAAGCAGAATAAGACGGAAAGAATAAATGAATAGTGTAAGAAGATGTAAGGCGTTGTAATGTCTGGTTTTTAAGGAGAAATTGCCAGGAGATCTATTTAAGGAATCTTTTGACATACCCATAATCTGGTTTTTATGCTTATTTCTTTAAATATCATAACCACTACTGCAAAATTAGTAGAAATCATACTTTATCAAACGTACTTTATGTGAAAGATTTTAAAGTTCGTAAAATATTGGAAGAACATGACGGAGTTTTCCTTTTATATATTAAATGATTAATTATTAAATGTCAATTTTTAAGTTCCTAAATATCAAACATTAAAAATGTTTCATTTTGAATGATAAAACTTATTAAATTAGATATCAAAACAAATATTTGGACCCTCAAAAAAAGTTTATGATTCCGCTTCTATAGGATAAAGGAAAGAGAGTAAGAACTAGAAGGAAGATCATCATCACTAAAGAGACACTAGAACTTCCATTTTTATTAATGTTTTCTTGTTAAACCTTGCTCTGAAACTTGCCGTAATCAAAGAATTGTAAGCACTATCCTTTATTTGTGATTAAAATTTTTGAAGAATTGTAAACAACCCAAATTGTGTCTATTAAAATAGTGGGTGTCTTTTTTACTTTTCAAAACTTCACCGACGATGTTTATGGAATATTCCTTTCTAAACCACTTCAACGGTTAGGTTACATTATACCTAATTTGTCCCTATCCCGTTATTTATTTATTTATGCTAATATTTTCTTTTGGTCATCGCTCTTGACTTGAATGAATCTATAGAAATGAGAATCCTTTATTTGTTTTTTAATCTCATGCCACAAATACAAATTGTATCAGATAATATAAGAATTTTTCTTCAAATTATGACTACATACATGCATTTGTCTACAGGTTCTTTGTTTTAGATTTAATAGTATGTGATTTAATATGTTTTGGATTTTTTTTAGGTATATAATAATTTAAAATTTGCCTATAGATAGAGCTGTGCAAATGCGGATATCCGATCCAGATTTTCTGATCAAGTTATATCCTGATTCGAATCCAATCTGAATTATGTGGATATCCGGATCAGATAACCGGATATCCACGAATTTTATTCTTTTTTTTTTTCTTTTCCTCCTCAATTCCTATTCTTTCATTCTTTTCCTATTAGGTGTTTGATTTATCAAGTCTCCTTTCTTTTTCTTTTCCCTTATTTTTCTCGTTTTCTTTCTCATCTATTCTTTGTTTTTTTCCCCTGTTTCCGTTGACAAGCCCATCTTTTCTCTCTATTTTTTTACAGCAAGAAGCTCACCAGCTGCTTCATTACATGAGCTTCCCTCATCAATGCAAGCTCAACAAACTCCTAAATACCATTTTACTATCCAAATTTATATCCCATTTCCAATTCTGACATCGTTATAGCCCACACCACCATCATTCTCTTCCCCGTTCATCACTGACCAAAACCTTTCACACCTTGCTTTCTCCGACAATCGAGCGATTAGGGTTTGCACAACTGCCATTCCCAAGTAAAATTCCGATTAATCAAACCACCAAAATCCAACATTCCGCCATGAAAAGACTCATCAACCTCCTAAGTTTTGGAAGATCATGAGGGAGTTTTTTTTTTTATATTTTAAATGATTAATTATATATCTAGGTTTATTAAATATCAATTTTTATATCACAATATTTCATTAATCTAGGATTATCATATGATTTCTTCATTATACCACCCTCCTGATCATAATTAAAATTAATATCATTACAAATAAAAAATTATTCATAAAAATAAAACACTATTAGTTTATGCCTAGAGAGGCATATTATAGAACTGCATTAGAATAAGATTCCACTATCATGGAGAGGTAAGTTCTAGAGCTACTTAGCCAATAAGTTAAGGCCAAAACAGTTGGCCAATGAAAACACCCTGCACGTATTAGATAATAACAAAAAGAACTGCATTAGAATAAGATGCCACTATTATATAATCATCCTGGCCTGGCCTCATTATCCAAACCATTCATACAAGCGAAAACAAAGAGGATATTGAATTACTTTTAGTTGACTTTTGTTAGTGAAATGTCTTCTCTTACAGATCTTGTGAACCTTGACCTTTCAGAATCCACGGACAAGATCATCGCCGAGTACATATGGTTCGTCTCGTCAACTTGAATTCCTCTTTCTCTCTCTTATTACTTTTTGTCACTCTGTTTTACTGTATAATGCTCTGTTTTAATTGTTATTAGGATCGCGGATCGGGTACGGATTTGAGCAGCAAAGCAAGAGTAATCACTAGTCAACTTTCTATTTTTTATTAGAAATTAAGAAGAAACATTTGTTGTATTTGTCAGTATCATTTCAGTTTCTAATTCTTCTTTTGGTTTTACAAACTCTTAACGGAGCTGTTAGTGATCCTTCTGAGCTTCCCAAGTGGAGCTATGATGGTTCTAACACTGGTCAAGCACCTGAAGAAGAAAGTGAAGTGATCCTCTGGTAAGTTTTTTTTTTTGAGTAAATACCCAAGGTTTGGCCAATCTGTAAGTTCCCACTAGGGGTGAGCGGTTCCGGGTACCCTGCACTTTTCCAGGGAACCGGAACCGGAACCGCACAGTACAGGTTCCCAAAAAAAGGAACCGGAACTGGAACCGCACAGTACAGGTTCTTCAATTCAAGGAACCGGAACCTAAAATGCAGGTTCCGGTTCCTTTCCAGGGTACCCTGTAAAAAATCAATTACCCCCCTATTAGTTTAAAAAAATAACAAAACACCTTTTAAGGTTACAAAAACACCCTAACAAATTTTCGTTATTCATTCATTTGTGTCCAATGTAACTCATAACCTGTAATCTCTAAGAACACTTGAATTCAATCAATTCATCACAATTCACATAATATTCGTCAATCAAAACCAAAACACAAACAATTATTCATACAATTCACATAAAATAACTTCACCAAAATCATTTAAATAAACAACATTCTTAATAATAATTACAACATTGCCATTTGCCAGGGGTCTATTGATAAGTTAATAAATTATTAATGTTTATAAATTTATTAATTAATGTTATAATTGGGTAATTGGGTATTTATAATATACCCAATATAATTTAGTAATTTAATATTAGAAACAAGTAATGTTATAATTAAATAAGTGATCATACCAATGTAAATTGTAATGTTATAATTAATTAAGTGATCATACACAATGTAAATTGTAATGTTATAATTAATTAAGTAATATATTATTTAATTAATGTAATATTATAATTAATTAAATTGTTAATCATTTAATTAAGATTATAATATGTTTATAATAGAATGTTATAATTAATTAAATAATCATACAATAAATTTTATAGTTATAATTAATAAAATTATAATAATTCGATTAAATATTGTGCAAATAGTAAATTACTAATGTTTATATATAATGTCATAATCAATTAAGTAATCATTTAATTATGTATGTTATATTAATATTATGATCATACTATAATAGTATAATGTAATGTATAATGATTAAGTAATCATACTACAAATCTATAATTTAATATTATAATTAATTAATTTTAATCATTTAATTAATATACTAATGTTTATAATGGAATGTTATAATGATTAAGTAATCATATACAAATATATAAAGTAATGTTATAATAATTAAATTTTAATCGTTTAATTAAGTAATGTAATAGTATAGTAGATTACTAAGTATAATGTAATGTTATAATTCATAACTAATTAAGTAATTATGTAATCATTTAAAAATAATGTTATAATTATTAAGTAGTGATCATAATATAATGTAATATAATATATTATATTTAATTGAGTAATTATTTAACTATAATGTATGCTTAATTAATGTTTATAAGGTAATGTATAATTAATTAAATTTCTTATCATTTAATTAAGTATTGTGCTAATGTTTATGTAGTAAATTAGTAATTACTAATGTTTAAAATATAATATCATAATCATAATCAATTAAGTAATTATTTAATTATAAATGTTATATTAATTATGATCATACATAAATAGTTAAGTAATGTTATAATGAATTAAGTAATCATACTACAAATCTATAATTTAATATTTATTAATAAATTCAAATCATTAATTATATACTATGTTTATAATGGGATGTTATAATTGATTAAGTAATCATATTACAAATATATAAAGTAATGTTATAATTAATTAAATTTTAATCGTTTATAAGTAATGTATGTATAGTAATTACATGTTATATGTATGTTATAAATTCATAACTAATTAAGTAATTAGTAATATTTTAACTATATAATGTTATAATTAAAAGTAATCAATATAATGTAATATTATAATATTAATTTAATTGAGTATTAATTATTAACTATAATGTAATACTTAATAATGTTATAATGAAATGTTTATAAGATAATGTTATAATTAATTAAATTTTTATCATTCAATTAGTATTGTGCTATGTTTATATAGTAAATTAGTAATACAATGTTTAAATATAATATCATAACTGATAATCAATTAAGTAATTTTAATTATGTAATGTTATATTACTTATATGATCTACTATAGTAGTATAATGTAATGTTATAATGAATTAAATAATTATACTATAAATCTATAATTTATATTAATTAATAAATTTCAAATCATTTGATTAATATATAATGTTTATAATAGAATGTTATAATTGATTAAGTAATTATATTATAAATATATAAGGTATGTTATAATTAATTAAATTTTTAATCGTTTAATTAAGTAATGTAATAATATAGTAAATTAGTAAATTACTAATGTTTAAATGTAATGTTATAAATTCATAACTATTATGTATTATGAATCATTTAACTATGTAATGCTATAATTAAGTAAGTGATCATAATATATAATGTAATATAATAATATTAATTTAATTGAGTAATTATTTAACTATAATGTAATGTTTAATTAATGTTTATAATGAAATGTTTATAAGGTAATGTTATAATTAATTAAATTTCTTATCATTCAATTAAGTATTGTGCTAATATTTAGTAGCAAATTAGTAATCTAAGTTTAAAACATAATATCATAACTCAAATCAATTAAGTAATTATTAATTAGAATGTTATAATAATTTATAATCATACTATAATGTAATGTTATAGTGAATTAACTATTAAATAATCATACTATAAATTTTTAATGTAATATTTAATTAATTAAATGATTTTTAAAATCATTTAATTAAGTTTTGTCTAATGTTTATAATAAAGTCAATAATTAAGTAGTAATCAATTAATGTAATGCTATAATTAATTATACTATAAATCAATTAAGTAATGTTATAAAATTATAATTAATTAAGTAATCATTAACTATAATGTAATGTTATAATTGATTAAGTATGATATTTAACTAGTAATAATTTATATGTTTATCAATTTATCATATATAATTAATTAATTACTAATTTATTATAGATATACTTAGAACTTGATAATTGAAGTAAATAACTAAAATATTATACTCAATCAAATATACTATTTTATTCAAAAAATATTCTTTTAATAACATTAAAAATGTAAAACACTTTTAATTGGATCATATTCCAATTATTCACTTATTGATCAAAACTTTAATATTAATATATTATAATATATAAAGCTTTTAATATGGTGTAATTTATATGTAATAAGTTAATGTTATTCGTATATTTATTTAATTAGGTTATTCAAAAATTTAATTTTTTCTATTTTAATTTTTTTATATGTAAAATAATAGAAACTTCCCCAGTTTTACATTTCACAAATATTTCATTATAGTCCAGGTTCCAAAATAGGTTCTAAACAGGTTCCAAAAACAGGTTCCAATATAGGTTCCAAAACAGGTTCCAAACAGGTTCCAAAACAGGTTCCAAAACAGGTTCCAAACAGGTTCCAAAACAGGTTCCAAAACAGGTTCCAAACAGGTTCCAAACAGGGTACCCTTTTTACAGGTTCTGGTTCCGGTTCCGGTTCCTTCGGGGGTAAGAACCGGAACCGGAACCGCACAGTAGCGGTTCCAAAAAATTGGAACCGGAACCTACCCGCACAGTGCAGGTTCTGGGTAGGTTCCGGTTCCGGTTCCGGTTCTTACCCCCGGTTCCGGTTCTACCCGCTACCCGTGCTCACCCCTAGTTCCCACCCTTAAATTACCAGATTTTTTTTTTAATTTAATAGTTACAGGGTAAAATGGTCAGCACACCGCTGTCCCACCCCTCTCTCTCCCTCCTGGATTTTAGCTGGATTTCAGCCAGATTTTGCACCAAAATGGGCAAAAATCATCTCCTCATCACCGATTGTACCTTTCCCAAGCCTGATTAATTGGTTCGTTTTCGGACTGATATTGCACCATTTTTGCATTGTTTGTGCGACCCCCAGCCTTGCTCGACCGACTGTTCTCAAGCCCAATCTGGATGGTTTCCGACGTCGATTAAACCACCTGACTCCATCATCATCCGATGCGAATCCAAGCCCATCATGTTCTTTAAACATGCAAGAGAGTTCATTGAAGATTCAAGGACCCTAAGATGGACAACATTCGGCCCAAGCACTCAAGGAAGCTCATAAACTTGTCTAAGGGGTGTTAAGGGTCCAAGACATGGTACAAGCCATTTTTTGTAGCCCAAGCCGTGGAGATCAAGTGGGAAGAAGCTTCATTGGTCCAAGCCCAAGTTGTGGATGCTATTTGGTTCAAATGTCGAAGGAAAATCAAGAAAATTGTGATTAGGGACATAGATCCTTCATCTAAGGAAATGTTGTCTATAGCATTAAATGGCTATGACTTGCACTTTTGATATTGTATGGTGGGGAATTATCCCTTAATATTTTGTGTAATATTTTGTTGTAATATTCGTTAGGGTAATTCCCAGGTTTTGTAAAACCTATTTAAAGTCACTCTATCATAATATGAAGTTAGACATTGACTATTGCATGAATAGTGTTTACCCTGGAGAATTGTTTTCTCTTGGAGTTCCTTTACCCAAGTTCGGCCAAACTTGGTGGTGGATTGATCTTTCAAGCTGGTGGAGTTTCTTTAGGCTTGATTGATTCTTGGTCATCTATCTTGTAAGTTAATCTCACTTGGTTATCATTCATCTCACTTTTCGGGTTGGTTTATTTTGTTTTGTTCCAAGTTAGTGTTGTGCATTTCAAAGTGGAATGAGTTTGTGTTGATTGAGGCTAGATAAAAGGTGTTGTTCTAAAGTGTTATAATGGTTGTGTGTGCTTGTAGAGTGTTAGCCGAATTGTGTTAGGGTGTTGCAAGTGAAGTCTAACTTAGGTTGTGTTGAAATTGGTTGAAGTAGGGTGATATATGAATTGAGGTTGCATGAATTCATATCAAATTGGTATCAGAGCTATGGTTGTGGATTGAATTTGTGATGATTGGAGTTGTGATTGATCAAAAAAATTTGTAAGGAAGTGTTGAGTGTGTGTAGTTCGGCCAAGCCATCCATTGCTAATTCTTGTGCAAATTTTTTTTTCTCTTTCATTGAACACTATTCCAAGTACCAACCCTAACCACCAACTTGACGCCTCATCCAAACCTAACCAATTCCATCCAAATTCAACTAAAACCAATCCCATTTCAACCAAAAAGCCCTAAACACTAACCATATACATAAACACCATTCATTAACCTAATTACACATTACTATTCACAGATTACTATTTCCCAAAACCAAATTACCCAAATTTCATCCTCTCACCCTTTACACCTCAAATAACATTAGTCCACTATTCCGAAGTGACATTGTTCACCTGAAGTTATTGTTCACAATAGCAAAAACTCACCCAATTTTCATGGCAAACAAGACCACTTCCTCCCTAACTTCACCCTCACCACCATAGGAGTGTGCCAACCTAAAAGTCCAAGAGGAATTTGATAATGTAAAGAAGAACATGTCCAGCATGATGGAATTGATGGTTAACATGTCTAAGGACATTGCTAATCTATTACAATCCAAATCCACCCTTGAAGAAACCCCAAAACCGCCCCAACGAGAAGGTCAACCATACTACCGCAAAAAAACCATCATTAAGACACCATTATATATGGAAAACTTAAGAGGTAGTAGCGCCTCCTCTAGTGAATTCGAGGCACCTAGGAGGAGAAGAATTGATGATGATAGGGGTATCAAAATAGATTTGTCCGAATTTGAAGGTAGTTTTGACCCTAATGCTTTCCTTGATTGGTTGAGTGATATTGAAAGAGTATTTGAGTTCAAGGGGTATTTGGATGAGAAGAAATGTAAGGTAGCTATTTTGAAGTTCAAGGGATATACTTCCTTATGGTAGGAAAACACTAGAAAGAAAAGAGAAAGAGAGGGGAAGACTAGAGTAAGATCATGAGATAAATTGAAGAGGATGTTAAAAAAGAGATTCTTGCTCGATAATTACAAGCAAGATCTCTACTTAAGTTTGTACAATCTTAAGCAAGGGGATAGGAAGGTAGAGGAGTATATAAGGGAGTTTGAGGGCCTTATGATGAGAAGTGATATTCCGGAGAAAAAGAAGCAAACCATCACTAGATTCTTGGGAGGTTTACAAAGAGAGATAGCTCATGAGGTGGAATTGCAACCTTACCATTCCTTGGGAGATGTGTGCAAGTTAGCCAACAAGGTTGAGAAGCAACTCCAAAGTTTGAAACTTCCAACCCCAAAGCCGTATTTCAAGGGCAGCAACACCTATAAAGGATCCCCATCCTACTCAAAACCTTATGTCAACTCTAACAAAGCCAATGACAATGATACACCCAAGGAGAAACCACGATTTGTGACTCAAGAAGGCACCCAAAAGGATTTGAAGGACAAGAAATGTTTTAAATGTCATGCTTATGGACACTTCCATGCCAATTGTCCCAACAAGAGAATAATGTCAATCAAAGAGATCCAAGATATTGAAGAAGCCATCCAAAAAGAAGAGAGTAAGGAGGAAGAATTCGAGAGTGGTGAGGAGATTATTGAAGAAGCTGATATTGGTGATGCATTGCTTTTGGAGAGGGTTTTGCATGCACAAGTTGACTCTATCGAAACACAAAGCGGAAACTTGTTCCAAACTCGTTGCACTGTCAAAGGAAAGGTATGTTTGATTATTGTTGATAGTGGAAGTTGTACCAATGTAGCTTCTACCACCCTTGTTGAGAAATTGAAACTTCCTACCCAAAACCGTAACCACCCATACAAATTATAATGGTTGAGCAATGGAAGCACTATTAGTGTTATCAAGCAAGTTCTAGTTCCCTTTTCCATAAGTAAGAGATATGTGGATGAAGTGTTGTGTGATGTAATACCAATGGATGCTTGTAATTTGTTACTAGGTAGGCCTTGGAAATATGATAGGGAAGTTGTCCATGATGGAAGGAAGAACACTTACACCTTTAGGTTCAACAAGAAAACCATCACTTTAAACCCTTTACCACCCCAACAAACACTTCCCACACTTACACCACCCAAAACCGAAACCTCAAAAAGGAACCTATTCCTTAATGACAACCCAATTGAAAAGGCAATCACCAAACACAAATTCATCCTAACTTTGCTTATTGCCAAGAGAAAAGAAAGTGATGAGAGTGCACCCCATCCTCTAATCCAATCGTTATTACAAGAGTTTGAGGATGTTTTTCCCAATGAGTTACCACCTGGGTTGTCACCTTTGAGGGGAATAGAACATCACATTGATTTGTTACTCGGAGCACCCTTACTAAACAAACCAGCCTATAGATGCAATCCGGAGGAGTCCAAGGAGTTGCAAAGACAAGTGGATGAGCTAATTAGTCAAAGGTATGTGAGGAAAGCATGAGTCCTTGTTTGATTCCAGCCTTATTGGTGTCGAGAAAGGATGAGAGTTTTCGGATGTGTGTGGATAATAGGGCCATCAACAACATTACAATCAAGTATAGGTACCCCATACCTAGGCTTGATGACATGCTTGATGAGTTGCATGGTTCTTGCATCTTCTCCAAGATCGATTTGCGGAGTAGGTACCATCAAAACTGAATGAGAGATGGGGATGAGTGGAAGACAACTTTCAAGACTAAATGAGGGTTTTTGAGTGGATGGTCATGCCTTTAAGCCTTTCCAATGCACCATGTACCTTCATGAATTGATGAATGAGGTACTTAAACCTTTTTTGGGCATATTTGTTGTTGTTTATTTCGATTATATATTGGTGTATAGCTGTAGTGAGGATGAACATAGAAACCATCTTAGGCAAGTGTTTGAAGTGTTGAGAAAACAAAAATTGTATGCTAAGATGGAGAAATGGGAGAGGGTAATCTTCCTAGGTTATGTAGTTTCGAGGGAGGGTATCATGGTTGATCAATCAAAGGTATAAGCAATTAGGAGTTGGCCCAAACCTAAAACCATTAGTGAAGTAAGGAGTTTTCATGGTTTAGCCTCATTTTATAGGAGATTTGTACCCAACTTTAGTACCCTTATGTCACCCATCACTGAATGTTTAAAGAAGGGGAATTTTGAGTGGACAAGGGAGGCAAAAGATACTTTTGAAGTGATTAAAAATAAACTTTGTGAAGCACCCATTTTAGCTCTACTTGATTTCTCTAAGGTGTTTGAAGTGAAGTGTGATGCTCGTGGAGTTAGAATTGGGGCAGTCCTTACTTAAGATAAAATGCCATTAGCACATTTTAGTGAAAAGCTCAACGATTCTAGGAGGAGATATAACACTTATGATAAGGAATTCTATACAATTATTAGAGCCTTAGATCATTAGAGCCATTATTTGAGGCCTAAACAATTTGTACTACATTCAAATCACCAAGCTCTCAAGTTTATTAATGAGCAGCATAAGTTGAATTCAAGGCATGTCGAATTAGTTGAATTCCTTCAATCCTTTTCATTTGTGTCAAAGTACAAACAAGGGAGCACTAATGTAGTGACGGATGCATTGTCAAGAAGGTACTCCATCCTTTCCATTTTGGATGCAAGAGTACTTGGGTTAGTATGATGAAAGAGCATTACAAAGAAGATGAACAAATTGCCGAAATCATGGCTATGTGTTCAAGGGGCAATTTTGAAGATTATGTGGTTCAAGAGGGATTTTTGTTCAAGAGGAACAGGTTATGTGTGCCTCAAGGGAGTTTTAGAGAATTGCTTGTGAGAGAGGTGCATATAGGAGGGCTTGCGGGTCATTTTGGGGTTACCAAGACCTTGGAGATTCTTAAGGATCATTTCTTTTGGCCAAAGATGATTAGGGATGTCCAATCCACAGTGGCAAGATGTGGGGTTTGTCATAGAGCTAAAAGTCATTTCAAGCTGAGGATGTACACTCTATTGCCCATTCCTAACCAACCATTGGAAGACTTGAGCATGGACTTTATTGTGGCATTGCCAAGAACCCAAAGAGGTAAAGATTCCATAATGGTTGTTGTTGATAGATTCTCTAAGATGACATATTTTATTGCATGAAACAAAACCAATGATGTATCACATGTTACTGAATTATTCTTCAAAGAAATTGTGAGGTTGCATGGTGTGCCAATGAGTATAGTGTCGGATAGGGATACCAAATTTCTTAGCCATTTTTGGAGATCTTTATGGAGTAGATTGAGTACCAAACTTTTGTTTAGTACTTCCCATCACTTCCAAACCGATGGTGAAACCGAAGTCACCAATAGAACCCTAGGAACCATCTTTAGAACCTTGGTGAGTAAGAGTTTGAGACATTGGGACAACAAATTAGCCCATGCCGAATTTGTCTATAATCGGTCCCTCAGTGCCACCACTAACCATTCTCCATTTGAAGTTCTTTATGGCCTTAATCCCATCACTCCCATAGAACTTAGTGCCTTACCCCTTGATATCCAATTGAATCTTGATGCTAAGGAGAAGACCAAGTCCATGAAAAAGCTACATGAATCAATTAAAACCCAAATAGCCAAGTCCAATAAGGCCTATAGGAAGAGAGCCAACAAACATAGAAAACCTAACATTTTCCAACCGGGTGACCTTGTGGGTTCATTTGAGAAAGGCAATGTTTCCTTCAAAGAGGAAAAGCAAATTAGCCCTTAGAGCCGATGGTCCCTTGAAGTCCTTAGAAGAGTTGGGGATAATGCATATAAAGTCGATTTACCCTTTGAATTTGGTAATGTCTCGACTACTTTTAACATTGGGAACTTGTCTCCACACTTGGAAGATGGGGAACTTTCGGATTTGAGGACAAATCCTTCTCAACCTAGGGAGGATGATGAGTGTCCAAGCCCATCATGTTCTTTAAACATGCAAGAGAGTTCATTGAAGATTCAAGGGCCCCAAGATGGACAACATTCGGCCCGAGCACTCAAAAAAGCTCACAAACTTGTCCAAGAGGTGTTAAGGGTCCAAGACATGGCATAAGCCTTTTTTTGTAGCCCAAGCCATGGAGATCAAGTGGGAAGAGGCTTCATTGGTCCAAGCCCAACTTGTGGATGCTGTTTGGTTCAAATGTTGAAGAAAAATCAAGAAAATTGTGATTAGGGACATAGATCCTTAATTTAAGGAAAGGTTGTCTATAACATTAAATGGGTATGACTTAACACTTTTGATATTGTATGGTGAGGAATTATCCCTTAGGGGGCATTTGGTTGGAGGTAATAGAAGATTACTGGGGTTATGTCATCTTATATTACTTGATTACCATGTTGGTTGTCAAGTAATATAAGATTCCGGTAATCTTGTATTACCAATAGTTGTTACTGTTGGTAATTCTGATTACCTCCATTTTCGTAGGTATTGTAAGATTACCAATGTAATCTTATTTTTGTTATAATTCTATCCCTTATTAATAAAAAATTTGGACAATAATGCCCTTATTTTAAAATAAATTTACATTAATATACCATTTCAATTTTACCCTTGTTTAATTAAGTTTTTGGACAATAATGCCCTTATATTTAAAACAAATTATAGACCACCACCACCACCCACCCACCACCGCCAGCAGCTAGCCAACCACCACGGACCGCCGCCAGAGTCCCTGAAAATGATCGAGATTCGCTGGGAGGCTCCGAGAGGCTTCGATATGGGTGTCATTGATGGCTGAAAACGGCCATATCAGGCTAGATCTGGCCATTAACAGCCAGATCCCTAGCCATTAGCTACCAGATATGGGCGAGATCTGGCCGTTAACGGCCATGGACCTAGCCGTTAACGAACATATCTGTTTTGTAAGAATAGATCTAGCCATCCATGGCGGTTAACAGCCATGTCTTGTCCAGATCTGGCCTGATATGGTCGTGAAACGGCCATATCGAAGCCTCGTGGTCACGGTGAGTTACTCACAAATACTTTTGGAGACTTCTGGCGGTGGTTTGTGATGGCGGCAAGGGATGGGGGTGATTTTGTCATAAATTAAAGTTTTATATAAGCGGGGGTGTTTTAGCTAAATCTGAAATAGTGGGGGTTAAAAGAAATTATTCAAAAATTAATAATAAAAATAATATTATATTAATACTTAGAAACAGGGCAATTTAGTAATTTAAATAATATACCTACCAATTTATTCCCCCTAACCAAACATATTAATATAACATATCCACCAACTAACAAAACACATTTTCCTAAAGATTTCCAATAATCTTCAAGGTTAAAGGTGGAAAAATAACCCGCTCGGTCCGGCCTGTAGCGGGTTATAGGAATTGGCAGGTCGGGTTGTTCTTGGCCAAAAAGGCTGGTCCAGCCCGGCTCGCCAACCTTAACCCGACAGGTTTTGATGTAGGCCGGGCTGGGTTAGCCCATAATTTTGTTTATTTTTTTATTTTGTGTAATTATTTTTACTTTTTAGTTAACTTTTCAAATATCAATAATTCAATTAATTTTTTTTTTTTTTGATAACATTTCAAATATTAATTCAATTTTAATATACGAAAAATTAGATTTATTCATTTATCAAAAAAAAAAAAAAAATTACAATAATTATTGCCTAGTTAAAAACCTTACCAAGAAAAACCCAATGGGACAAAAACTTGGTAAGGAAAAAAGAGTGCAATAATTGACAATTAATTTACAAGTTGCAATTTATAAAACAACTAATTTGGGGGTTGACTAAGACCTCCCTCATCCGTATCATCTATATTACAAAATTGAAATGATTATATTAAAGTATCGTTGACCACCTAGTATTAATGTTGATGGCACGACCGTTCCCAATCTCGAAGATATGTGAGGACTTCAATCATTTTTGTTGAAAGTTTAGTCCTCATTTCATTTAAAATTCTTCCACTTGCACTAAATGTTTGTTCGGATGAGAGGGTTGAGACAGGAACAGAGAAAACATCCAAGGCAAGTCTTGATATGAGGTGTATCAGATTCTGAGACTGGGAAAGCGGGATTATTTGAATCTACTACATTTATATTGGTAAATGTTAGTAAATTCAGGGGGACTAGGATAGTTTCCTTATCATCGAAATAGATGGGATGAAAATATCTATCCATTGTAGTTAAAAAAAAAAAATTGATATAGAAGAAATAAAAAATTAAAGAAGGAGAATTGGAATTTGGAAATGTGAATTGACAATTGCAAAAACTAATAAAAATTAAAATGAGAGCAAATTGACAACAAAGAGAATAATTGAGAGATTTCAATAGAGATTAGAGAAAATGAGAGAATTTGGGATGTGAGAAAATATGAGAGTTTAGGCCCTATTTATAGAAAAAAGGGAAAAAAAAATGACAAAAAAGACCTCTCCAACTGCTATAAAATGACTATATTTCAAGGGTAAAATCCATTGCTTCTATGCATAACAATCAAAATTGTTTATGACGAGCGACTCTTTTAATCGGCCAAGGAATCCTTTACGCTCAATTGAGTCAACTTCTTCTAGGATCATCAAGATGTGCATGCCTTTGACCTGTCATGGGCATGATCAAATATTTTACTAAAAAAGAATAACTTGATTTTTGCACCAATAGAATTTGCAATTTTTATTTGTGGCTTAAAATAAATGTATGCATGCAAAATTCACGAATTGGAAGGAACTTTGTAATAATCATGGAGGTTCCAAGAAATCTAAGAGAAGCTACTAGTTACCAAGAAAAATTGAAACCACAGAGAAAGAGAGGTCAACTTTGAACTGCAACTGCTTTACTAAGGGCCAGAAAATGCAAAAAAAATTATTATTTATTTTTTTTTTTAAATTTTTTTCATCCAACCTGCTGGGTTGGCGGTTGCCAATCCGCGGGTCAACTTGGCAGGTCAGAGGATTTTTTTTTTTAAAATAAAAAATTTAACCCACTGGGTCAACATATTAAAACCCGACCAGCCCGATGGGGTATATGCGGGTCGGGTTCAACCTGGCCTGGCTTTTAGGCGGTCCGGATTGAACCCTCTTAATGCGGACTAGGTTAGGGTTGACCCGCCTAACCCGACCCATTTGTTCCTCCTCTATTCAAGGTAATATAAGATTCCAATAATCCAACATTTCCAGTAATCCAACATTCCCTTAACCAAACGCCCCCTTAATATTCTGTGTAATATTTTGTTGTAATATTTGTTAGGGTAATTCCCATATTTTGTAAAGCCTATTTAAAGGCCACTCCATCATAATATGAAGTTAGACATTGAATATTGCATGAATAGTGTTTGCCTTGGAGAATTGTTTTGTCTTTGAGTTCCTTTACCCAAGTTCGGCCAAACTTGGTGGTGGATTGACCTTTCAAGCTGGTGGAGTTCCTTTAGGCTTGATAGATCCCTGGTCATCTATCTTGTAAGTTAATCTCACTTAGTTACCATTCATCTCACTTTTTGGGTTGGTTTATTTTGTTTTGTTCTAAGTTTGTGTTGTGCATTTCAAAATGGAATGAGTTTGTGTTGATTGAGGCTAGATAAAAGGTGTTGTTCTAAAGTGTTATAATGGTTGTGTGTGCTTGTAGAGTGTTAGTTGAATTTTGTTAGGGTGTTGCAAGTGAAGTCTAGCTTAGGTTGAGTTGAAATTGGTTGAAGTAGGGTGATATATGAATTGAGGTTGCATGAATTCATATCATCATCTTCCTCTCACCATCTCTTCAAAACCCCCACAAGGACTACCACCAACAATTGCCATTTCCACCTTTCCCAACTACATCTCTCCATTGCGATGCATGCCTGAGTTTGTTGCGCTTGCGCTGAGTCCGTTGTCCACCGCCAACATCAAGCTCCTCTCTTCTCCCTTGACACACCGGTTACAATCTCAAGTCGCACTGTTGCCGTTTCCTGCTCACGATCGTCGTTCATTTTCCAGATTTGTGAGTGGGTGGTTGTTTGTGGTTGAATTTGTGAGTAATTTGGTGGTGGTTTGTTTGGTTGTTTGGTGGTGGCGGGGCTGACTTTGGGGTTTAAAGGGATTGCGACGGTGGTGGATGGGTGGAATGGTGGTGGGCTCGGTTTGTGGTTGTTTTTGGATGAGTTTGTAGGTGGGCTTGTAGCCGAGTTTGTGGTGGTTTTTGGGTGGGTTTGTGGCTGAGTTTGCGGTTGGATTTATGAATGATTTGGTGGTGGTTTGTGGTGGTTGTTTGGTGGCGCGGGCCTGACTTGGGGGTTTAGAGGGATTGTGATGGTGGTGGGTGGTGGTGGTGGTGGTGGTGATTTTGGGGTTTCGGTCGTGATGGTGTTGAAAGGTGGTGGTTGGATGGTGATGATGGCTGGCTGGCGGTGTAATCAAAGGCAGTATGGTAATAGCATTGTTTACAACCGTGTCAAAAGTCAAAATTCATTACTAGTGTTAATTTAAGGGTGAGAATCTAGAATTTATGGAATCATGGGTGGGAACTTGCAGATTCGCCAAACCTTGGGTGGCTACATGTGGTTAACTCTTTTCTTTTTTGGTGTTTAGTTTTCTATATTAAAGTTCTTAGATTCTCACCGGTATATTTTGTGATGTAACAACCCTCAAGCCATTTTCAAGGATCCCTTCAGAAGAGGCAACAACATTCTTGTGAGTTTTACTTTATATACTATGTTTTGCTTTTGTTTGTGTTGACTAAATACTGATGTAATCAGTTTTGATTTAGGTTATGTGTGATGCTTACGATTCTGATGGACAACCAATTCCAAAAAACAAGAGATATGCAGAAGAGCCTCGGTATTTATTATTGAACCTTTGGTTTTTTCACAAGTTTTGCATATTTTCTTCTTGGACTTTACTTGCTATTTAATTGGGTATCATATTCAGCAAGAATACATCCTGTTCCCTCTTGGCTGGCCCGTTGGTGGTTACCCTGGACCTCAGGTTTTCTTTCTCTCACTTATTCCATGATTTTGTTACTTCTTTGCAAGCACTTGGAGTGATAAATGCTAGACTTTATTTCCTGAACAACAATGTATATAGAGCATTATTCTTTCCTGCTTAAATTGTTTTGACATTCATGCTATCGTTTTGTGTTCATTAGCTCCCAAAGTCTTTTTATAAATTCTAGATTTTTATAAATATGGCTTTTTTGCTTGTTTTGTGTTTGATTTATTGTTGATACATTTCTTATAAGTGTTGTGTGACAAGATATTGTTTCATCTTAACAGGGACCATACTACTGCACTGTTGGTGCTGAAAGGGCAAAGGACATTGTTGAGTCCCAATATAAGGCTTGTTTGTACGCAGGAATTAACATTAGTGCTATCAATGGAGAAGCCATGCCAGGGGAGGTAATTCATCCTTTTTTTTTTTATTAGTGGTATTAAAATTAGCAACTAAAGCATTCTTCATATTTCATATGTTGGCAATTTCAGGTAGGTCCTGTTGTCGGAATCTCCGCTGGTGATGAACTCTGGGTAGCTCGCTATATTTTGGAGGTAATTTATGGTAATCAATTTTTGAAGATACTTCTGTGAATACTACTCTTAACAATTCAAATTTTGGAGTATCTTAAATGGCCTTGTTTGTGTTTAACACAGGATTACAGAAATTGCTGGAGTTGTGCTTTCTTTTGATCCCAAGCCGATTCAGGTCAATTTTCCTTGATGCATTTAGTTTTTGTTTTTGGTTAAATTTCCCATTCTCATTGTTGAATTGAACAATAGGAGCCACAGAGTTATCCCATATTGTTGTGCTATTTAACAATTTGTTAGTTCGCACACTTAACTAAATCTATAATTTTTTTTTTTTTTTTTTCTAGCAGGGTGATCGGATTGGTGCTGGTACTCTCGCAATTTTCAGGTAACTTTATAAGTCTGTGATGAATGAATCATTCATTTAAAGTTACAGACTCATATATTAAATTTTGTTAATGTTTCAGCCCCAACTCAATGAGGAAGGAAGGAGGCTTTGAGGTTCTCAAGGCAGCTAAAAAGATTTGGCTATGGCTCAAAAAGCGTGTTGCTTGTGGTGAAGGCAATGACCGCCGTCTCACTGGTGAAGAGGAAACTGCTGACACCAAGAGATCCAAGACATTCAAATGGGTATAAACAAATTACCCTTTATTTTCTATCAGTTTCTACTCCTTCCTGATGTACATGCATTCAAGTATGCCTGGATTGTGTATTTGGGTCCATTTTTTTCCAATGTTTTTCTGGTGAAATGCAACAGTTTGTTGATAATTCCTTGTATTCTGTCATTGAACAGGGTGCGGCAAACCGTGTTGCCCAGACATGGATCCAAATGTGGTCACTTCCATGATTGCTGAAACAAGATTTCAGATATTCTGGTTTGCAGATGAGTAATAAAATAAATGTGTTTTACTAGGATCCTTTAAATCTGTTTTCATGCTTAGTATAGCTTGTGTTTCAGTGGCGTCCCTTGTATTTGGGGTTGGCGAGGTGGGCTCACTGATTCCATCTCTTTTTGGTGTGATGTGAGAATGATGTAAACTTTATATTAATAACTATATGAAAGGGTTTGCCTTGGTGTTTTGTATGCATTTATTCTGCTCAACTGTCAGGTTAGACAGTTTTTAAACCATGGCAAACTTGCCTCAAATCACTAATCAGGTTTCATTGAACTTTAACTTTGAGTAGACACAGTTTCACAGACAGAAGATTAGATTGCCTTACTGAAGTGTGTAACTAGAATAGAATTTAATGATTCTAAAATCGTTCAAAATGAGGCACTAAAACTAAATGAAATTGAAATTATTAGGTCCACTCCATTTGGGGTCTTACAAATACAGAAGGCAAATTTACTTTTTTCTCTCTCTACCCCACTATTTTAATTAATCGTATGTAAGATTTTAAGCAGCAAACCACCATTGGGTGATCCAATAATCAACTAGGACTCTTGGGTGTATTATTCAAGAGGTTCTAAGTTCGATCAACTTGGATTGCAAATAGGAGTGGTCACTAAGGAGATTTACTCGGTTGTCAACTAGACACCCCCGGTCACAAAAAAAAAAAAAAAAAAAAAAATGAAAAAGATTTTAAGCAGCAAATTAGGAAAGATATGTTATGACATCTCAATATCTAAGCTTTAGATTTTCTACCAATAAATCTCACTTGTTCTGTTTTGGTTTTTAGGTTTCATTTATTGTTGTTGTTTGATATTTTACCACCCAAGTTTTTTTAAGTATTCAGATGAAGTTTGATGGCTTGATGCATCCCATCATTATTTATTTATGTTTATTCTGAGGGAGAGTCCAACCATAATTACGTTTTTCGCTTAAAGTATTTATAAATACTATTATTCCAATAGTCTTAAAATCTTAAAATAATAAATATTATAAATACTATTATTCCAATAAAGTCTTAACATTTAGCTTAAAATTATATCATATTCAAATGAGTAAACGCCTTTTCCCACCCAAGGTTTGGCTAATCTACAGTTTCCATCTAAGGTTTGGCTAATCTGCAAGTTCCCACCCCTGGTTTCATAAATTGCAGATTCTCACCCTTAAATTAACATCGTTACTTTTCTCTCAAAATAACCCCCACATATCAAATTTCTCTCAAATAACCCCTAGAGGAGATCCCGGCCAAGCTAAAAATCCGGCTTGATTTCGACACCATTGTGCCTCCTTGGCACCACCATCAACATCCTCTTAATCTCCTCACCCAAACCTCTAATTTTCCACCCGATTGCACCTTGGCGAGGTGCCAGAATTTGGTTGGAAAGGGGCGACAAAACGCAAAAACCTAAGGAAGAGGCAGCGACAATCGGCGGGCGATTGCCGTTGGTGATGTTCAGGGTTTTGGGGGGGTAGAAGCCGGCGATACTATTTGTGGTCTTGGTGGTGGTTTTTGGTGCCGAACCTGCCATAATTTGGATGAAACGCCGATTGACACTAAAAGCAATGATCAACGATTGAGGGGTTCAATCAGGTGGGGAGGTTAGGGGTTTTGATGTGGGGGTTGAGGGGATTGTAATGGTTGTGTCGGGAGGGATCGATTGTGCCAAAAATAGGCCGAAATGGCCTGAAATTACCAGTGGGGTGAATTTGAGAAGTGACGGGTTATTTTGAAATTTTTCGGTGGGGTGATTTGAGAAATGAAGGGTTATTTTGAAATTTTCATCTTTGAAATGACCATTTTACCCTTTTAACTGTTAGATTAAACAGTTTTCTATTAATTTAAGGGCAAAAATCTACAATTTATGAAACCAAGGGTGGGAACGTAGATTCGCCAAACCTTGGGTAGGAAAATGTTGTTAACTCTTCATATTTATAAGTAGCCCAATTCTAACTCTGAGGTAGGAATAGGATAAGAGTAATGCTAGCTTTACTCAATCCTCCTACTTACTTCTCTTAGAGAGAGTGAGAAAGGCTAGCATTATTCGTAGGATAAGGATATACGAGAATAATCACATTAATTGACAGTTTAAGTGGGAGCTAAACGCATTGCCAAACAACCCCTTTCTCCATAACCGAGAATTTTAAAGGGTTTTACCGTTGAAGAAGCAACATTTATACCCCTACACAGCTTTGAAGACTGAAGGCTGAAGCCCCGACAAAAATGTATCTACGACAAGCAGCTTCTAATTTTGTAAGAAGAATCCATAGAGTACCTTCTCGAATCTTCTGTTCTTCTGGTGACACATCCATAAACGCATCGCCATTGCCGCTTTTCAGTATGAATTAATCGCAATCTTTATCTCCATCAGTCCGTGTTTGTGTTAATATATATATATTTTTTTTAAAGATTAAGTGTATATCGTATCTAATTTTGAAATTTTTAGTTAAATTTATAAAATCTTGTTCTCATTTGAGGTTTAGTTGTTTTTGGGCTTCAAAGATTT
>NW_022195649.1:0-1229 GCF_008641045.1 Pistacia vera
ATTTTCTGAACCAAACAAACCCTTATCCTTAAGATATGTTAAACCAACTATTTTTCATCAATTCTCATATAAGAGAACGGGGTTTATTTCATTTTCTGAGATGTGGCTTAATATTTAAATTCATCTATTTTGCTCAAAAAAATATTAAAATACTCTTTTTAGAGGTTTTTCTTTTCATAATTTTATTAAAGAATATTTGATATTTCAAAGGCATTTTTGAATTATAAGAATTTTTTTTTTTTTTTGTCATAATTTTGTAGCATTTGATATTTTTAAGGGGTTTTCTTTTTTGATAATTTTCAGGAAAATTTTTAATATTTTCTAAACAAAGTGAATGACCTTATTTCTAAGTAATGGTATAGGAGGAAATATAAACACTAAGAAACTGAATAAATAAAAGGGGTTATCTAGACTTTTATCCTTAAGGTGTAAAGTATATTGCACTTACCTCCAATACTATGAGATACAAACAGTTTAACCCAGTTAGGTTAGATTTTTTGATAAAAAGTCTATAACACCCTTCCTATTTTATTCACATATTATTAGGAATGAATAAAATATCAAAAATAAAAAATTGGATTTTTAAAATTTTTTATATTGTTTGCTAGAGTTTTAGCTTTAACATATTTTGTATTTATAATTGTGATGAATAATACTTAGATGATATTTAAATTGTAAGTTTTACGATACACAAAAAATTGTCCATATTATATTTAAATATCAATCATTTCTCTTGTGAAAAAGTAACATTTGTAGGAAGTGTATCACATACTTTTATTTTTTATATATTTTATTAATTTCTATTAATATGTGAATAAAAAAACAAGGGCATTATAGATATTTCATTAAAAAGTTTCACTTTACTGTAAGTAAATATGCTCTAAACTTATGGACAAAAGTTTAAAGAGTAAACTAACGGCGCCCTGAATTTTTACGAGGTTTGGACTGGTGTGATTGTTGACCAGTATCCTCTTCAATCTAAATTTTCAATTTTACGGTTTACCCAAATCCCTAATCTTATAGTCGGCGAACAAATGGCTACCCAGTGTTAGGGTTATAGGGCTTTTGTAAAGGGGAGGCTGGTGGTTCACGTAGGTGGTGTTGGATTGAATTTTGGACGCTAGAGTCAGCCGTAATTTGGCCCAAAAAATCAACCCAATGTGCAAGTCACGGCTGGTGAATGGGGGGCCACCAAGAGCCGGGGTTAGATGGATTTTGTAAAGTGGAGG
>NW_022195650.1:0-1766 GCF_008641045.1 Pistacia vera
AAAACAATACAAACTTATGGGGAAAAAAATGTAATGACATGCAAGCTCTTTTTAACCATATTACCTCTACATCGTGGAAAATGTGTCCATGATGCATAGGAAATAATAAAAGAAAAGGTCAATTACTTTTACCTCCTCGATATTTTACAAAAAGACATCTACACCCATAGACCAGAACAATAACAATGAACATTAAATGGTTTAGAATAATTTAAAAATAATATGTAAATTGATATACGAGATTCCATAATTGCCCTATAAATAAATTAAGGGGGAAAAAAGGAAATTGAAGAACCTTGGGAGGAGATGCTTGTATTTGACATTAAAAAGAAAAATAACTTGTGCATGGTTAATGGTAAAGCATTCTTCATTGAATCATATATCAAATTTTCATGAATCCATAAATGGTGGTAGTGTTGATAACATATTAATATTAAGTGGAAATTGGTATAGAGATATTGATCAATGTTTTAATAACTGACTCGAGATGAAACCCGACAAAGTGGACGGGTCTCGGGTTGACGGTCAGTCAAACTAGTGTTCAAAGGTTTGAAATTCTAAAAATTACATATAAGTCCTCATAAGTTTTAAATCTTGCAAAAACACCCCAAACACCACTGCTAACGTCGACAACTCAGGCAAAATATGGCCTATTTCTGACGACGACAACACTACCCATCAACTCGAAAACATTCCCTCAGCCTCTTGACCAAAACCCATCACACCCCTATCCTGTTCGCTCTGCCAATTGCCAACAACATGTCGTTGTTTTGACCGATTGATTTTTGTCTTTCCGTTTGATTCACTCTCCAGAAATCACTCCCTTCACTACTTTTGGACTCACTGGCACTTCCTCTTCAAAAGCCCCAACATAAATTTAGTCATATGCTCGCTGATCGCAGTCCATAATTCTAAGGTTTAAGGTGAATAGTTGAAAGTGATAACTTGCCCGGCGAAGGCCCCGAGTCCTGGTTCAACCTTCTGGGTTAGCCTGGGTATCAAAACATTGTCATTGATATTCGATAAGTTAAATAGTTGTTTCAGTGTTATGTTAATCTCGTCGTGAATGCCATGAAGCCTCGGGTACCGTAATTTGATTTTTTGTTTTTTCAAATTCCAAATGATATGACTTTATGTAAAGTTTTGTAGGTCAATATGATTATAATGAAATGAAAATATTTGAAAGAGACTTCCTTATATTCTAGTTCCCTTTGAATGATCATAATTTGAAAGAGACTTCCTTATATTCTAGTTCCGTTTGAATGATCATAATGACAAATATTGAATGAATTTAAATTATTTGTAATTTATTGTAGATTTAAATTCATAAATACTTGATGACGTAAGTGTTTTGTTATGAAATTTTGTAGTTAAAAGCATAATCATATGATGTTTTGTTCCAAATCTCTAATTTAAATTCATGAATATATTATGATATCAGAATACATATACAATGACGTTAGAGTGTACGTCACAGTATATACAATAATGTTAGAGTCTCTATACTTGTTATTTAAATTACTATCATGCCAAAACAAAGTTGATATGTTCAAGATTTTAAGAATCTTCCATCTTTTATTACGAATAACTAACTGTATATACAAATTTTGAGATCCGAAAAATTTGGACCAAAATAGAGACAATTTTATGAAAGTGAGTTAAACCATATATATATATATAATTTTTTTTTTCACCAACAATAATTACAAGGTTTTCTTAGTATTAACATCGATATTTTTTTATAAATTAGTAATCACAATGCTTAA
>NW_022195651.1:0-1305 GCF_008641045.1 Pistacia vera
TTTTCAATTTATATTATGAAAAATTATTTTGATTTATTTCTTAAAATTTTATTGGATACAATAGGTTGCAGGGATGTAATAAGGGCACCGACAATCTTTTTTGTTTTTTCAAGTAAAAAAAAAAAAAAATAGATCCATGAGTGGCAGTCGAGGCCGTACTATAAGGGCCCATTGATCTGCTCTATTCATTTCATTTTATATCAATCAATCAATTAAGGGAAATACTGAAGTCATCGATTTTGCACCCTGACTGATTTGGTGCATGGTTATTAATATCTTATTGTAGGAATCATTAATAATATATATTATAAAGTATATTATAAATTTTTTGATGCATTGATATTTATCTTACAATATAATACATATTTATATGTATTTTTAAAAATATTGATATATCGAGATAATTTTATTAAATTAATCTTTAAGACCCAAAAAAGTTTTGGTTCTGAGCCAAGTCATTAACCTGCTCAAATTTATCTATTTTATATAAAGAAAGTGAAGAAGAACATATTTTACTTATTTTGTATGATGATAATAATACAAGTGAAGATATAGATATTTACATTAATCTTATAAATAATATAAATGGTTGAGAGGAAATAATATAAATTCTTAATTTTGTGATTAATTTTGATTATGTAATACTATAATTTAAAGTTAATAATATTATAAAATTATTTAATTAATCTTAAAAATAATATTAATTATTAGAAAATTTTTATTATTTTATTAATTTAAAAAAAATAGGTACTTAATTCATAATTTAAAAAATTAGATTTCCAGATATATGTGATTTGATAACTATGACTTGGCGTGCGGTGTGGGGGAGTCCTCAATCTCAGCATGTCGCACTGTACATCAGTCAAAATGAAAAATCGGTATGGTATGCAGAATCGGTAGTATTACTGTTAATTAATTATAAAATATTTACAATTTTAAGAAATGAAACGCTAAAGGTAAAAGGACTCTGGTAAAGAATTTTTATATAAATAATGTGATTGTTATGACAGCACTAGTTGCATATCAAATCACTAGTTGCATATCAATCTTCTCTCTTTCTACATTTTTTTTTAATAAAAACAATGTTATATGGTATAAAGACTCCGTATAAATAGCATTTCTCTTTTAAGAACGAAGAGTAGGTAGGCTGTAGAGTTTGAGATGGAAAAAAAAATAATAATAAATAAATAAATAAAAATACTCCAACAAGGCCATTAATGGTGTTTATTGTCTGGTGCAATTATTACCGATGTGTGTGATGAGTGAAGGCATTTGGACCATTGATAAAGAATTGGGACCCATTTC